>NC_059294.1:4655000-4670000 GCF_017591435.1 Portunus trituberculatus | reverse complement strand
ATAGAGAAGCACACAAAACACTATCAAGAAAAGATAAATAATTTATAATCCGAAGAAAAAGAAGTTGGTAAATGGAGAAAGCCAATATATGTAGAATCCGTCCGTCCCTCCCTTCCCACCACCTTGTCATCATCCGCGCCTTACGGCCGTTTGGAAACTGTTCTCCTGACCCCAGCTCCCTGGCCGGCCTGCCGCACTGCGCTGTTGCTCGTGCGGGATATCGCTGCTTGATGATGCGTGCTCATCTGGCTGCTGCTTCCTACTCAGTGGTGCACTACCAGGAAAAAACATTGTTACTTCTTACTAGGAAGACATTGATTTCTATATCTTGTTTTCATACTTTCTCTTCCTCTTTAGCTTCGGTTGTTTTTAATATTACAGTTATAACCTGTTCACAGAAGGAACATTATTAAGTTAAAAGTTTCACCATTAGCGTTGTCAATCAGTAATGCAAAATATCATTTCATTTTATACATATAGTGTGTGTGTGTGTGTGTGTGTGTGTGTGTGTGTGTGTGTGTGTGTGTGTGTGTGTGTGTGTGCACGCGCGAGCGAGCGAAATCTGAAAGTCTTAAAATTAACAAGTGCTAGTTCCATCTGGATTAGTAGCGTCTGTGTAACGAACACCTTCGCCAAGTCGTCACCGAGCCTGCCCGCCTCCTCCCCGCTCCTCCTCACCACCACATTCCAGGGAGTCTAGAGCTCGTGTCATCTTACAATACATTTGCCTCTCGTTTCTTGGATCATCTTGCATGCAAATCGCCACAACCTACAACTTCGAAGGTGAAGCCTCTCATGAAGCGGGTCTTCCGTGTGGCGCGACGAGGAAGAAAACACTGCTTACTGAGAATGACAGATGCTGGGATTATCATATGCAAATGAACCACTTGTAAGACCTTTCTGGCAGGTTCGACTCAATTTTGGCACCTCTGTAAACAGCTTGACACGTTTGTGGGACTGCGTCGTAGAAAGAGCTGCATGCCAACCATCACACTCCACTACCGCCTCCTCAACTCCCCCTTACCACACCCCTCCATCGGCGACTGGCACGCGTGTCGGGAATCAGGTGGGAAACATTGGTCCTCCATGCTGCCTTATTGGAGTCCGCTACTGTTCTTACACACAAAGAAAGTCTGGCATTTTTTTTTCAATATCGCACAAGACCAGTTGAAAATAAACTTCAGCCCAGTGTTACTTTGGTCACCATTAGCTCGTACTGTAAGTTTGCCCTTAAGTTCTAAGCAGGTGGCGCGACGGAACACCGCTACACCACGGCCCGACCAGCCAGAAATATTTACACCAAGACTGATAGAATCTTCACCTCGTGCACCTGTGCCTCCTGTGCTGCCAAGTGGAGGCGCAGCTGTGGTGTGCATTCACTCATACTAACGGAACTATTGTTAATTTTTCCTGAATACAAAACGCCATGATAAATACACTCAAGATGACTAGATACGTAAAAAGATTAACAAAGTAAGAGGAACTTTATTAAACCTGTTTGCATTTACGGCCGTCACCCCGCCTTGCAGGTGGGGACTTCAAGGCCTTCAAGGTATGACTGGACGAGGACACTCTGAGCGTGGGGGTTTTGTGTTTTTTTTTGCATACAGACTGTTGCTGCTCCTTGTTAAGAGTCTGGTTATGCAATGCTTCCATGTTGACTCACATTATAATTATACGTATACATAAGCACGTGTGTGTGTGTGTGTGTGTGTGTGTGTGTGTGTGTGTGTGTGTGTGTGTGTGTGTGTGTGTGTACGTTACGTGTGCATATATATACGTAAACATGTAAATGATCAGGTGTGTATATAAAAAACTTGATACTTAATGTCGGCCTTTATGACTTCTGAAACTTAGGATGTCAGAATAATTGGGTGCGAACTATATTCACTGCCTACTTGCACTTGATTAGTCTTCTTGCTACTCTTTGTTAATAGTAATGAACATATTCAGTTAATGGGTTAATCCAAATTTCCAAACCTTGACTCGTACTTATTAGCGCGTCAGTGCGTTTAAGAGATAGACAACGTGGAGAGACTGGGAGTAGCATGTGAGCCTTTGAGACAGCTGGTATATGAAAGCAGTAGACGGGGATGTAAGGACACGATTCTGAGGAGCTTGGATGAGACAGGAATGTACGGAATGGAGTGGAGAGGCTTGACATAACGTGAGTGCAAGAATACGAAGGTTGGATCTAAGATTAGCATACAGGGTTAGAGGGCAAAGGGTCTGGGGTCAGATGATACATGGCCAACAAAACGTACTGAGAAAGGTTCCTGATGAATAGAGACCGTGAGTGAGATGTAAATGATTTCTGGTGTCTATGAATGATGCTTCAGAGTCAGTTTTGTTATTTAACCTATCGACTACTCTTTGCTGTATCTTTTTTTTTTTATCACAAACCATTCTGCAATATTTGTTCTTATTATACAGCCATTTCCACATATTATATGAGCAGAAATTGGAATATCTATCCTTTTAATCTAATTCCTTCTTTTTCTGTGGATCATGGAGATATCCTGTATGCCTTGCAGTGAAAGTGACAAATGATTAAAAAGAATGTTTGATGTCTAGATTTATTTTTAAGAAAAATGTAGAAAACTATGTTAGTATCGAGAACTAATATCGTACAGCAGAATTTTGAAAGAGCACAACAACTGCATGATTCAAATACTTATGCACGAAACACTGAGCTGAAAATAATGTGTGAAAAAAGTATGGAGGGTGAGGGCAAGGCAGGGCATGGGAAGTCTCGCATTATTGTGGTGTGACTGAGAATGATGAGTGTGGGCAGAGTGGGAGGGTGAGAATCGTGAATTGTATCACGATGAAGGGTATGGGAAAGTGGAAGGGCAGAGGTGTAACACATGAGATTGGTATGGGCAGACTTAGGACGTGGCTCACGTCAGGAAACCATGAGCGAATGAAAGGAGATGCGATCGAACAGGAGAGAGCACCACGGTGTTATTTGTTATATGTGGAATGAAAATAAAATAAGTGTGAGCCGAACGTATGAAACAGTGAGAGGACTGAAGACACAACACAGCTTGACTTGAAAAAGAAATATTCGAATAGAATGAAAGAAAGTTGGTCGCGGATCAGAGAGAGAGAGAGAGAGAGAGAGAGAGAGAGAGAGAGAGAGAGAGAGAGAGAGAGAGAGAGAGAGAGAGAGAGAGAGAGAGAGAGAGAGAATTATTATGGAAGTTATTTATTTCACGACGACTGTTTAACTTTGAGCAACAGACTTTTGTAATATGTGCATTCATTTAACCATGTTTTGGGCAAATGTCAACAAACAAACACGGGGGCGGGTTGACAGTGCAGAGATCAGCGCACTCAGCTCTCAGGGCAGGCGGGTTCAAGGTAAGAGCTCAGGTTCGTGGATGCAGGAGACAGTGTGGGTTGGTCCCCTGCCACAAAACTCGTATACCCTTTGTTCAACTATCAACGAAAATAACAACCGTGGAAGCGAGACGGTAAAGAAAAATGAAAATACGTAAAATGTGTTTAAGAAAGTCTGAATTATAATATGATCCTATATAATGTACGAGGAAAACATGGATCTATTTGCACATCAACGTCTTATTCATCACCTTGTATTTGTCTTATATTGCTCAGTGCTTGCAAAACAGAAGCACTGCCAGTCTTTATGAAAACAAGATACCACCAATGAAATATTAAAAGAATCCTGAAACCTGCTAAAAACAAACTGCGCAAGAAGAAGAGCTTAGACACGAGAATAGAAGTAAGAAAAGTGTGGATATGAAAGGTTTATCTCAAGAACAAGGCTGCTTTTGCATCGAAATCAATAAACAGGAGGAGGAATGTGTAACCTTTCCCCTCCCTCACCTGATGCCACCCTCTCCCACCCCCTGCCCTGCCACACGATCCTTGCATCATCGACCGCGTAAAATATTCATGGAGGAAGATGTAAATAAGCGGCCCAATAATTAAACCACCCACAAGGTAGAGAGGGTGGTGGCGGGCCTGACCCAGACGAGAGGCAAACATTAACTTGTACCTTGGATCTACATTCTCTACATTCTCTTCTTCTACTCTCTCTCTCTCTCTCTCTCTCTCTCTCTCTCTCTCTCTCCCTGGTGTGTGGTTAAGGAAGGAAAGCTATTTTTTCACCAGCTCTTTCTCGCGTTCTTTATTGCCAAGGTAATTTTTGGTAAAGTAAGAGCTGTGTTCCTGGCTGGCTCTTCTCCCTCACACACACGCGACAGCAGTGACCACGAGACAAATAAGACACCGCTGGATGTCGGTCATGTGGACGGTGAGAGTTTCAACACAATAGTATAAAATTGTTGCGGTGTCTGACTTTATCATCCTCATCGTCTTTCCTGTCACCATTATCATTTTTCTTTCTCTTTATTGAAGTATCGTATTATTATCGTATTATCATTGCTATTATCATTTCTTACTTATATCACCATTACTACCATTATCACAATCTTTAATGGTCCAGCGCTTCGGACGTTCAGGTCACAGCTGAGATGAGCAAGATTTGAATCCTCGGTTAGGTGGGGACAATTTGTGTCGTTTTTTTTTTCTTTGCAGCTTCTGATCACCAAGCACAGACTGGGTACAAACTTCTTAAATTTTTGCCCTTCAACACCTTCTGCGTCTCAATTTGAGCATATATAAATCAGGTCGCGGCTGTTATGTAAACTGAGTTCTGATAAAAAAACGAATTAATTGTGCTGATTGTTGATCATTAGTACTACTTTACCTCCTGTAGCAATTAATTTTACCTTGACCGATTCTTATATTATCATTGTTTTCAGGAAATTCTTTTAACCTTCGATGCTAGAAGACTCATTATAGTCTTGTTTTACGATTTTTTTTCTTTGAGCAACAATTAGAACTGAATAGATTATATTTTCTTTTAATTTTTCTTGTGTGGTGTCGTGTGGTATAGTGGTGGTAGTGATGGTGGTGGTGGTGGTGGTGGTGATGTGTGTGTGTGTGTGTGTGTGTGTGTGTGTGTGTGTGTGTGTGTGTGTGTGTGTGTGTGTGGAAGTGACTGACCCGGTAAGTCAGTCTATGTCAAACTGTTAATTCGTTTCCGTGTAATGTCAAACTGTCAATCTACTTTTGTCTGACACCGCTTCCCCCCACAGCCTCTCTCTCTCTCTCTCTCTGAACCAATCACTACAAGCACCCTGGCTGAGGGGACGCCACAAACAGGTCACACGGGCACACAACAGCACCCAAGTGAACTCTACTTCCAAGTTCATCGAGTCCACAATTTATAGCAATAATAAATAAAGGCAAGGGAAAAGTGAGCTACATTTACGTAACGACTGACTTTAATGTGTTCTTGCTCACTTCCCGACGCCTGGGTACTCTCCTTTCTCTCCCGGCACCTCCATCCGCGCCACACCTACCGGCGCTGTTCAGCTGAGGCGCTAAACAAAGCAGTATTTAAGAGAATTTACCACGGGTCCAAACATAAATCTTTTCATAATCACCGTGGATGTCAGACGGGCAACACACACACACACACACACACACACACACACACTCTCTCTCTCTCTCTCTCTCTCTTAACGTTAGATACATGTTAGATACAGTGAAAGTTTGCATAACACGTGTTCTCAGACACCTCCATTACCACCGTCACGCCCTCTACTGCTTTATCATCGGCAGCATCCTTTTCTACATTCACTGCCTCCTTTCCTGTACAGTGCAGTGTATATCCTCATGCCACCGTCGCCACCACGAGAGTATTAAAAACAACGAGGACATTTGCATTATCATCAACAGCAGTAGCAACAACTACAACAAGAACACGACAACAACAACAAACAACAGCAGCAGCGTCAAGAACAACAGGAACAATAGTAACAAAAACAGAAAAAAAACAACAGTAAAAAGACATCAACGATATCAACAACAGTGACACAAAAACACTTTAACCATAACTGCTACCACCACCACCACCACCACCCCCACCACCACCAACACCACCACCACCACCACCACCACCATCTCCACTACCATCACACCACTAGCATCACCACTGCCACCTTTCATCCTCACCATCTAATTACCAGCGCACCAGTACCAGTACCAGCACCACCACCACCACCTGCACCGTCCCTTCGTACCCCGGCGGCTCCCAGCATTCCTCACGGGGCAGGTATTTCCATACCTTATCGCCGTCAGAAGTGGGAGTGAGTTGGGCATCCGTCAGGCAAGAGCCCAACACAAGGGTAGCGTGTAATACCCCAGCCACTACTATGCTGCCTTGCCTTTTGCGGGCACTACCTCCCCACCGCTAATACACAGGTTCACAGGTATTCATGAGTCTCCCCACACCTCGCCTCACACTACTACCTTTTCCACTTGCCCCTCCTCCCCCTCCCTCTCTCTCTCTCTCTCGTCCTCCTCCTCCTCCTCTAACACATCTGAACACTATGTCCGTCTCACTACAATACCTCGCACTTGGCCTCAGCCTCCCTCTCTTTCTATCTCTCTCCCTCATGACTTGTACCCATCACTTATCCTCTTGCCTCATATCTAACACCTTCTCTTCATATATCGTACAAACGCTCCTTCTCATATCTCACACCTGGGAAGTTATACACCGGTGAATCTTCTCTTTTCTCTCTCTATCAGGTTTTGCAGACATCATTACCTGCATAACTCTCACCGACATCGTGTTCAATCACATTTTATAACTCAGGTAAAAAAAAAAAAATCTCAACTTTCGCACTTACAAGAGGTTTGAAGGGAAAGTTTAACATGTTTTTGTATTTTACGATGAAATTTAATAACCTGTGACTTACTAAAGTCTCTCTCTCTCTCTCTCTCTCTCTCTCTCTCTCTCTCTCTCTCTCTCTCTCTCTCTCTCTCTCTCTCTCTCTCTCTCTCTCTCTCTCTCTCTCTCTCTCTCTCTCTCTCTCTCTCTCTCTTCAGGGCACACGTGCATACATACCTGGCCACTCATTAGCGGTCCTACGCATCTGTTGTTATCACAGGTACACACACTCTCATATATCACCCGGTCAGCGTCACACAGTCCTTAGGCATCCTTAACGGGTCAAATCCTCCACACACACACACACACACACACACACACACACACACACACACACACACACACACACACACACACACACACACATAATTGTTCTTTCTTATTAACATATCTATATAATATTCTAATGGACGACACCGATTACACTCTTAGGCTAGCTAGAAGTCAGTCTCTCTCTCTCTCTCTCTCTCTCTCTCTCTCTCTCTCTCTCTCTCTCTCTCTCTCTCTCAATTTTACTTGTAACTTTATCAGCAGTCTCATAATCACTATTCATATTTGGCGTGATGCAAGTCTACGAGTGAAAAGATCAGGGAGTGAAGAGGAGGTTTCACGACGGAACACAGCTGGGTGGTAATGGTAGGCGAGGCTGGAGAGAGTGATGGGTGTCGAAAGGTGCAGCGAGGGTGTTAAATGTGTAAGGTCGTACTTTGCATTTTTACTTACACACACACACACACACACACACACACACACACACACACACACACACACACACACACACACACATAAAAAAAAAAGTTTGCCAATGTTTACTTGTCTGTCTGTCTGTCTGTCTGTGTATACGTACATACGTAAGTCTGTCTGTCTCTTTCCGTAAAAGATCTCAAGCTATTTTGGGAATCCATTGAGTTTTTGTGGGTAGAAAGGTGAATCTTGGGTTGAGGAACAAGTGGTAAAATTTTGAGGCAATGCCGGATATGTATGATGCTCCAGGATTATACGTATCTTTACCAAAGGAGATGGCCAAAGTATGCGCTCTCTGACTGTCGAGCAGCTGTGAGGACGTGGAAAGATTTGAGGCACGACAAGGGGATCAGGAACAAATGACAGCTACTTTTGTATTACTCTGTTCAAGCAATAGCAACATGAAAGAATGCTAGTACTGACATCCGTATCCAGCAATGAAAGGAAAAATATCAATGACAAAATGACAACTGCTACCGAATCACTATTTGCAAACAATGCCAACATGAAACAACACTTTTAGTACTGACCATCATCTATCTGTGCGTAGCTTTGGAAGAAAATCAGCAGTGACATCGCATACTGTTTCAATCTTCTGAGATTCACATAAGAGTCATAGTGTCAACGAGCGATATTTGACACCTCAGTATGATGTATGTTCGTATTGAGTTAGGCGCTATATCTAACCACTTATTTTGAAACTAAATATATTGATTTTGATGTGATTAGTCGAATAAATGTTTGTTCTTGCATTTCTTATCACAAAACAATACCTGTATGCTTTAAGGCTGATTTGAACCGTTAAACTATATTTCTTTAAACTAAAATCAAAATTACCTTGTGTGTATTCATTGTACTGTTATATGTATGTATATAACTTTGGTTAATAAAAATAAATTAAACAATGTCAGTTTTTCCATCTCCGATACTTCTATGGACTGTGTTTAAAAAATGAGAAAGAGGAAGACAATTTAGGTCTAGTTATGAGAGTAGAGGAGAGAATCTGAACAAGCCGGTGTTTTCAGACGATATTGCACGGATGGCTGATTCAGAGATGGAGACAGTTAGTAGATAATTCTAGGGAGCGTAAATCAAGGAAAATGAGGGTGAATAGGCCATTGCGGGTCGATGTCAAAATATAGAAATGAAATGTAAGAAGAGTTTTGATAGTGTAAGTGTAAAATTTAGTCTTGAATACTAAAGGATGCAGAATATTCTGAGGATCAAAAGGGACATGGTGGATGGAGGAACAGACATAAAGATTTCGAAGCATTGTTGCATAATGAAAGGTGTGGGGAGAGAATATGCAGAAGAGTGTTTATATGTAATTCCTTCGAACCACTATAATTTTTTGACAATTTGAGCAAAGACCTTGTTTTTACTTGCCAATTTTTGTGATTGGCTGGACAGAGAGAGAGAGAGAGAGAGAGAGAGAGAGAGAGAGAGAGAGAGAGAGAGAGAGAGAGAGAGAGAGAGAGAGAGAGAGAGAGAGAGAGAGAGAGCATTAATAGCACTCACACGGACAGCATTCCAAGGCGTGAAAAACTTACGGAATTTTTACAGCAACATATTTCTCAGTATCAATTGTTGGGAATTTTCTTACACGCGTGACTGGGTCTTGCCCCACGCCTTGACGGAGGTGGCGACAGGAGGAGGAGGAAGAGGAGGAGGAGGAGGAAGAGGAGGAGGAGGAAGAGGGGTGAGGAGGAGGAGGAAAACTAGGATTAGGACGAGGAGGAAATTGATAAATACGAAAGGGTGAAAAATAGATGAACAAAAATAAAAAAATTATGTTGATTATGCTGATGATGACGATGAATGTAGTGTTGGTGATGATAAGTGACGGTGATAGTGAGGAAGACAATAAGTGATTGAAATGCGAACAATGACATTTATAGTATTAATAACAACAATAGTAATAATAATAATAATAATAATAATAATAATAATAATAATAATAATAATGATAATAATAACAACAACAACAATGACAGAGAGAGAGAGAGAGAGAGAGAGAGAGAGAGAGAGAGAGAGAGAGAGAGAGAGAGAGAGAGAGAGAGAGACATGAAAAATGGAAATGCAAGGAAAGTAAGATATACGATAATCTCTAATTGAAAAGTTGAAAATAAGAAAAAGAATAATACTGTTTCCCTCAAGAAAATAACAAATTGAATTAAGAAAAAAAAAAAATAGATAAACAAATAAAAGAGACAATCAATCAATACATACATACATAGGTGTGTGTGTGTGTGTGTGTGTGTGTGTGTGTGTGTTTATGTGCGCGCCTCCGTCCGAACGCGTGTTTCATCGTTATCGCTCACGGCATGTAACTCTCTGACCCTCGCAGTATGCACTTTGTCTTCATTATCACAGGCTTGGGATTCAGGTCACTTTCCCGTCCTCCCTACGCGCCTCGCCCTCTCCGTCCCTACGCCCCCGCACCACATGGCTCCTCCCGTGGCCCCGCCTGAGTATACGCCCCACTACCTGCCGCGTCCCACAAGCTCAGCGGCCACCACGGGGATAATTGGGGCTCCTCAATACGTGTAATGCAACAATAAATCCAGGTGTCTAGAGGGAGTGAGGATAAAGAACAATGGGGTTGAATAATGTGGCTGAGAGAAAAGGAGAATTTGTTGGTAAGTATGTATGTGGGAATGATAGTAATGTAAGTGTTTGGTATTTCTAATGTTTATATTGTAAGTAGTGGTATTTTTTTCCATTTCTCTTTTTTTTTATTATTTGATGATTTTGTTACTTTAACTATTAGATGTTTTGATACATTTGAATAGAATTTCTGAACTCTTTGGTAAGTTTTAATGAATACACAGTAATGGTATATCATAAAAGCGATATGACAACTGACTATATGGACAAATCAGCATCACCTGTTGTGTACTACTATTACACCTACAGTAACGACAATAACAGCAATAACAGCATATATATAATACAATACTTTTTTTTATCACACTGCTACTATTTCATGTTTCTGCAAGTACAAATAGTAGTATTAGTAGTAGTAGTACTAGTAGTGGTGGTGGTGGTATAGTAGTAGTAGTAGTAGTAGTAGTAGTAGTAGTAGTAGTAGTAGAAGTAAAAGTAGTGTTAGTAGTAGTAGTAACGGTAATTATAGCAGCAGTAGGTATGGGCGTTCCAAGATTTGTTACAGCACTATATAATGAACAGCACCGGAGTGGACAGCAGCTCTGAAGGCTCTGAAGAAGCTCTAAAAGGCTCATGCAATGGCTGTTTTATTCATCATCTCCGTCATGTGAATAGGATATGACTTTGACAACTGGATGCTGCCCACCTTGCATGTTTTGGAGCCGCACAAGTCTTCTTTATTTGTCAACAGGGAGAGAAAGAATGAGGAAGACGTTAACGAGGACAGAGACATGAAGAACAAGATAAAGAAGCAGAACAAGAACACCAACAGCAGTAACACCAATATCTACAAGAAGAAGAACACGAATGACAAGAACAACAATATCAGCACTACTACTACTACTACTACTACTACTACTACTATCCCCACCATTAAACAATAACCAAAAGACAGACAAACTTCAATAACAATCTTAAAACAACTACTCCATCAAGCCACATTAATATGACCCAACAAAACCAGAATTAACGAAGAGAAAAAAACTCACCAAAGCCGCAAACTACCAGCACCACCACACCACACCACACCACACCACACCACAAGTACCAAGAATGACAAGAAAACTATGCCATACCAACACCACTAAAAGTACTTCCCGATAAGAACCACCACCAGAGCTTAACATAACAAAGGAAACCTGCAACCACCATCACCATCACCACTACCACCACCACCACCACCCGCGACCCGCTCCAAATATAACTACGTAACTCTGGGGAGAAAGTTGGGCCTACGTACGACCACCACAGCCACTAACGACTCGAGAAACCACGACTACGGACTACCCTAGGGCAGATCAAGCCAGAGTTATGACGACAGGATAATATGTGTGTGTGTGTGTGTGTGTGTGTGTGTGTGTGTGTGTGTGTGTGTGTGTGTGTGTGTGTGTGTGTGTGTGTGTGTGTGTTATAAAAAAAATATAGGGTATGTTTAATTATGATGAAGAGAAGTAGTTTGTTAGAGAAGGAAGAAGAGGAGTAGCAGGCAGGAGTAAGAAGACAGGAGAGGAGTGGGAGGAGTAGGAAGATACAGGAGTGGGAGGACTAGGAAGAAAAAGGAGGAGGAGGAGGAGGAGGAGGAGGAGGAGGAGGAGGAGGAGGAGGAGGAGGAGGAGGAGGAGGAGAACGAGAAGGACGAATTAGAAAAGAGAGTAAGAAAAGTCGGTTTCAATTATTACTTTTTTTTTTCCGTGATAATCAGGATTTATTAACAGCAATATTTTTTCCGTCCTGAATAAAAACTCTGCTTACAATTACCCTCTAAAATTAATATCGCGAATCGTTTTAAGTGAAATTTTCCTTTGTCTTTTTTTATATTTAGCGTCATTGCACTCTTCAGAAGTTGATCTTAAAATATACTCCATTACTTCATTGCGATTCCTGTGAGAGTAAAACAAAGATGAGTAGGAGGAAGACAAGGATGATAGCACAGAAGACTTTAACGAGAAGTAAGTGGACGAGGAGGAGGAGGAGGAGATAGCAGAGGAGAAGAAAAAGAAGAAAGAGTGATTCTCCACAGTCGGTGACTCGAGTTGTGCCATAAAATGATTAGGTATTCGTTCTGAAATTCTTTTTCCACTTATGTATCATTTATTTCTGCAAGTCTGTCTGCCTGCCTGTCTGTCTGTTTGTCAGCTTGTATGTATGTATGTATGTATGTATGTATGCATGTATGTGGCTGGTTTTATGTATCACGGGCTCTGGACAATGATAGGAAAAGATCTACAAAAACGTGCTACCAAGCCCCGTCAAAATTCAAAATGTCTAAAATCACTTGGAAAAGTCTCTCTCTCTCTCTCTCTCTCTCTCTCTCTCTCTCTAACAAGAAAGAAAATGGTCTTGTTTTGTCTAGCGGATGAATTCCTTTTGAAGAGAATGCTGGCGCGCTGCAGCGTCCTGAGAGCACACTGGGTCTGGGAGTGGAATGAAGATGAGTGGGGGCAAGCTCCTGAAGAGAACCAAGATAATGAGAAGTATGTGGAGGAGAGGAGTCGAGGCTTTACTCCACGAATATAAATAAATAGATAAACTCTCTCTCTCTCTCTCTCTCTCTCTCTCTCTCTCTCTCTGCGGAGCTTGACAATAGCGGCATAACTGCAGTATCACGTTGGGCCAATTTTTCTCCTGCATACCAGTGAACCGCCGCCCACAAGATTTCGCTCGCTCGTCCTCCATTTGCTCACCTCCATTGACCATCCAGCAGCCTTTCCCCCCTCCCTCCCTCCTCACCTTCTTCCTGCCTGCCCTCCCACATCACTCCCACCAGCCCGCCAATCCTCCCAGCCTGCCAACCCTTCAACCCTCCCTGCCTCAAGCTTTCCCGTCGCGCTCCCTCTCTTTCTCTCTCTCTTGCTTGACCCAATTAAAGGTGATAAGACAGGCTGAGGTTTAGACGCGTCACTGGAAGCCATGACTATGCGAACAAATGAAGGCTGCTCGAGACAACAGGTAAATAAATATAATCAAAATTCCTATCTTATCTTACCACACGAGAGGAAAAAAAAAGTAAATAGTGGAGCAAAACATGTTAGGTTGGTATTAAATTTTTGGTAATTGACTCCACAAGCTAAGGAGGGAGTGAGTGTCAGGAGGTCTTAACACTCGTTGCCCTCCTCCGACACACTTCAATGCCTCGCCTCAAAGCCGCTCGAGGGACGCCGGAGAAAAAGCCGGGATGGACGGTGGCGCTTCTCTTTATGTCGGTGGCAGCTTTGCCTATAGAGCTGCTGACGAGGAGGGCCCGGCCATTCACGTCCCTCGGCCTCCCCTATCATTCTCTTCAACCTTCCAGTAGTACAGCTCCGCCACGCACGTAGTCCGTTCTCGTTCTCTCTCTCTCTCTCTCTCTCTCTCTCTCTCTCTCTCTCTCTCTCTCTCTCTCTCTCTCTCTTCTACTTCCCCATTCCGCACGTACTCCTCATACTCAACACTTTCTCGTCCTTTCCTCCACATTTCTTCCTTCTATCTTTCTCTTCTTACCTGTCCACGTCATTTTTCCTCCACCTCCATCTTCTCCACCTCTTCCTCGTCATCCTGTCTTTCTTATTTTCCTTCTCTTCCAGCCCCACTCACTTCTTTTCCGTCTTACTGTCGATGCATTTTGAAAAGCCGGCGAAATGTTAAGAAATAATTGAGAGGCCGCTACTGTGTTACGCGGCCGGCAAACAATGATAAAGACTTGAAACTCCCCTTTGGAGGATGGCTGGCCTGCTCTCTCTCTCTCTCTCTCTCTCTCTCTCTCTCTCTCTCTCTCTCTCTCTGGGTGTAAGAAGACACGTGTGTATATACGATTTAGTAAAAAGTTATTATTTGAAACCTGCAGACAAATTATATATCTTTCTTTTTATCGCATGGAGATAATAAAAGTGTCTTGTCCATTGCAATAAAGTGATGACGGGACGTGTCAAGCGGAGACTGGTGTTATACACTGCCAGGCACGCTGACTGTCTGTTGTGTGGTGACAGTCTGCCAACACCACGAGAATCCCTATCAACATCTTATCAAGACTCCACCGAAGCACAATCGGCAGAGAGAGAGAGAGAGAGAGAGAGAGAGAGAGAGAGAGAGAGAGAGAGAGAGAGAGAGAGAGAGAGAGAGAACAGATGGCAGGTGAAAATGAGTTTACAACAATCAAGTTCTTTTTTAATTCCTATAATTTCTCAACGTTATAATCTTACACTTAAAAATCCCCTGAGTTTAAGAGGCCAAACCATTATTTTACAGTGATGGTGGTTTTCATGACTCGAAGTGACTGACTTAGAAGACAAATGTGGTACTTCGCCTCAGAAAACCGGACCATTGGATAAAATTTTCATCACACCACAACATGAGAAGAATCTCCACTAGTGGTTTTTTTTTTACACTGCCTACGGAAAAAATATTTAGAATACTCACTCTTGACGTTATATTATACCTTTCCTACTTCTGATCTCCATCTTGCACAATTCTCACTAAATGAATGTCTTGGATGCAAATAATGATAGACAAAGATAGACACTTAGATATACGATTAGAGTGAGAGAGAAGGAAAAAACTGCTTGTACGTGCGTGTCCGTGTCCGTGTGTGTGTGTGTGTGTGTGTGTGTGTGTGTGTGTGTGTGTGTGTGTGTGTGTGTGTGTGTGTGTGTGTGTGTGTGTGTATGTGTGCGTGTATGCGCGTGTGTGTGTAGCAAAGTTGATACATGAACATCATAAAGTCAGGTCTGCACGTTCACTATCTCACAATCAGTCTGCAGCGAGTTACTAATGATGTTGTGGCTGTAACAGTATGGTAAGTAGGCCGATAAGGAGCGACCACCGTGATGCTGAGGTAATGCAAT
>NC_059294.1:4542500-4647500 GCF_017591435.1 Portunus trituberculatus | reverse complement strand
CAGTCAACATGTCACGCCACACCCTTCCGTAACCCGAGGTCTTTGTGAAGCTTAGGATATAGACTACCAAAAATAATATACACAGTAAAAGTTAAATCAATAGAGGAAGAAGAAAAAGCATTATAGATCATACCAACAATTAAATATATATTTTTTCCAGAGTATATGCACATTGAATAGTCACACATAAAATGCTCGTTTTCTCTACTTTCATCACGGAGAACAAATTTTAGGGCTGACCTGCTCATTTGTAGGTGTTTTGATCCAAGCACTCTACAGCATTTGTTGAGTGTGTATGTACGTATGTAAGTGTACGTGTAAGCGCTGTGTACATATGTATGCACCTGATGGAGCAGCCTTCCTACTCTTATGTTTAGACAGACTGCAAGAGTGACAAGTCAACTCGAGGGATTTTGATGGGTAAATATCACAAGCCAGAAGTCGTGACGTGTTCATATAAGCTACATCTCCTTTCTTATCCATACTCCATGTCTGCCTTCCCATCCTAATTCCCTCCTTGTTGCTACACCTCTTATACCTACTCACATACCCAACACACACACACACACACTCTCTCTCTCTCTCTCTCTTTCCTTTTTTTTGTATATCTGTATTTGCGTGTGCTTGTCTGTCTGTGTGTCTGCATCGGTCCGTCTCTGTCTCTTCACGGTTCTTTCTCTGCCCTTCCATATAAAGAACACTTGTATTTCTTCTCGTACCAGGACAACGGTGACCTACTTTGAAATGGAACGTAAATTTGAGAGAGGTATAATAACTAGCTGAGACAAATGCGAATAAAAAGGTCTAATACTCTCTCTCTCTCTCTCTCTCTCTCTCTCTCTCTCTCTCTCTCTCTGTATGTTTTTCGTCAAATATTTATTGCAGTTACCGACTCATACCTGCCTACCTGCGTCACAATCAAATATTTATCCTAGAACTGGAGCTTTCCTGCTTCCGTTGCCTGTCTGCTGGTTTTGTTTCTATCTGTGTCTGTCTGTGTGTCCATATGTGTGTCTGTGTATGCTGGTTTATTGTCTGGAAGTCTATTTGTGTAGATTTATATTTATTCGTCTGTTTGTCTGTCTATCTACATATTTGCCTGTCTTTTTTTGTCTGTCAAAGTGAGTCTTTTCGTCTATATGTCTGTGTGTTAGTGTTTATGTCTGTCTGTACGTTTGTCTTCCTTATGTGTACTTAGGAGCGTTTTTTTTGTTCCTTCTCACAGTTTTGTGTCATCTGTCTTGGTAGTTTTTCTTCTTCTTTCCAATTTGTTCCGCCAGTAAAAAAAAAAAAAAAATCTCGTCTATTTGAACAAGTCTACCCTATCTCTTGTTCCTCCTCCTCCTCCTCCTCCTCCTCCTCCTCCTCCCTCCTCCTCTACCTCCTCTACCTCCTCCTCCTCCTCCTCCTCCTCCTCCTCCTCCTCCTCCTCCTCTCCTTTTCCTGCTGCTGTCCCCTACTGCTACATCTCTCCCTCTTCGTTAAGCCGATTTCAAGATTGAGAGTCCCATTGTTTACGAGTTCGTGGTGGTCCAGGGAAAGGGTTAATTTGGGGGTACTTCTGTCGATCTTTCTGTCTGTCTGTCAATATGTCTGTCTGTCCGTCTTTCTATATGTCTGACGTGTCTGTCTTTCTGTCTGACTGTTTATCCATAATTTTCTTTTTGTTCTCTGTTTTTTTATATTTGTTAGCTTATTCATCTCTGTTTTCTCCCTCTTCCTTTTTTTTTTTTTTTGCTTGTTTGTCTGTCTGTCTGATTTCGGAAAGTTTTCTGTCCTTCCCCTGGATGTTTGTCTTTATGCCTGTCTGTGTGTCTATTTTTATCTTTCAGTTCATCTTTATGTTTGTAGTTTATTTGTTTATCTTTCCGTGTATCTGATTGTCAATTGCTTTGTTTGCCTGACTATCAGTATGTCTGTTTCAACTTGGGCAATCAGTTTTCTGCTCTCCATTTCTCTCACTGCATTTATAATTGTTTATGGTCCCAAGGAATATCTTGGTTGCCTCCCATCACTTGTTCTGTATTGGAATTTTTTGTTTTTACCTTCATTCAAACCTTCAGTGATTATGTAGATAAATATGAATTACTTTATGAAAATTACCAGCCACATTATCTTCAGATTTTCTTGTTCCTTTACCGTCATCCTCTCCACCGACTTTTTTTTTTTCCTTTTTTTTTTCCTTTTTTTTTTTTTTTTTTTCTTTTTTTACTTATCTTGGCTATTTTCCATATTTTTACGATTTACTGAGCGCCTGTTTGAGCGTCCGTTGTCCATTTCCCCAGCCTGACTCATTACCATTACTCCGATGAACAGGAATAATACGAGCCTTCCCTACCCTCATCTTCTTTTGGCGTGTCTTATCCAGGCAGGGCGGGAAGGGAGAGAGGTATTACTGAGGGAATAAAGGAAGGAAGGGACGGAAGGGACAAAAGGAAGCAAGGGAGTGGACCGCGGAGATGAAGAAAGGTTTAGGAGGAACCACGAGATGCCAGCCTCACCCTCCCGCGCCCTCGCCACGTGCACAGCTGGATAAACAGAATCGGAGAAGTTTCTCTTAACGTCCTCTAGGAAATCTACAGTATCTTTCAGTCCAATCAAAGGAACCGAGGACGTTTCTTAAACATAACAATAGGGAAAGAAAATACAGATACACAATTATGGCAAATAAAAAGCCTTCCTTAATTCCACGCACCATAACAATAATCATAACAGGAGATTTCACGAGTCTGAACATTCACTGCTATTTTCCATCCCAGTGTAAGGCTTCAGGACACTCTTCTCTCATTACGTGTGCTGCCAGACAGGTGTGCGCCATGAAAAAGGAATTCCCAGAAGTTCATTTTTCCCTTCTTTAACAGAGCTTTGTTTCCTTGTTGTTGCCAGAGTCACCTGTCATGCTGCTCGAGGGGAGAGGAAGGGAAGGATGAAGGAGGAAATTAGCGGAGGGGTTGTGAGGGCAAAAGAGAAAGTTAAAGGAAAGGTGGATGGAAGGGAAAAAGTTTAGATTAAGGTGAGTGGAAGATGCTGAATGAGGAAGGTGGAGAAAAGAGGAGACACGCAGTGATTGGAGACCGTGCGAGAAAGGCAGCAGGCTTGAAGCGCGCACAGCGATGGAAAAGTACAACAAAAGAAACTTGAAAGGGCCAAGACGCCAAAGACAGACACAATTTGCTAATGATACAGGAGCTTTAGGAAGAATGAGAGTGAATCTGAGTAAGAGAATATATTTTAAATCAAAGTAGACGAAGAATACATCATTTACAAAGACAAGCGGCTCAGTTGTCGTCAAGTATAGTTATGAGAAACGAGAACAAATGAAGCTATAGCACACAGTTAAGGGAACTCCAAGTAGCTAGAAAGAAAAATGTTTGACGGTGTTCCCGCAAGTCTTATTGTGTTGCTACAATGTTACGACAAGAAAGAAAACAATAATCAATGATTTTAAAGAATTGTCACGAAATCATAAATTTGATTGAATACTAATAACACATTACCTATAATGTTTTGTGTATATCCAGTGCGTGCTCCTTCTTTTGTGAAAGAAGAATAACTTGTATTTTACATTCATAAATAATAACAAAAATATTACTTTAGTTCCTACATGCTGTTCTCAGCAAACTATTTCACATCTATTTGAATGTGAATTCACACGCCAAAGGCAAACCCCACGAAATATAAAGACTAGGAAGATCGGTCTGCTGCACCTGCCTGACAACGAAGGCACAGCTTCAATGACACGAGTCACTGCCAATGCTTGCGTGCATCCTCAGAAGTCTCAAGAGGGTCGGAGATTCGAAAGATGGATATTTTAACTACAACAACTACTTCTGCATCACTTTTATCAGCATAATCTGATGTATTAAATATCAGCATTGTAAGAAATCAATAAGAACGATGACCGTGAAGAAACCCTGGATTGCAAACTTAGATTCAAATGCATTACGTGCTGCTGGAGTGCACGCGTGCAATCACATACACACACACACACACACACACACACACACACACACACACACACACACACACACACACGTGGCAAAAAGCAAAACAATGCAAGACCAGAAGGAAAGAAGACATCAAAGAAACTTTCAGGAGAAAATTGAAAAAAAGATCAAAGCGAAAGAAAAAGCACATACGCACGCACGCACAGTCATCCACCAAGAGACACCTACTCACCCACCTATCCATAATATATATATATATATATATATATATATATATATATATATATATATATATATATATATATATATATATATATATAACAGAGGGACAAAAAAGGAGACAAACAGATGAGCTTGGTCCCCTACCCTCCCTCATCACCTCCTCACAGAACACTCCCTAGGTGGTACACACACACACACACACACACACACACACACACATACACACACACTCGCAGTGCCAGGCGCCGCCACGGGCAGCCGCTGCAGGCAACATCTCAAGTCACCCGCTGTGCCGCCAAGAGATAAACAACAACACAGAGAATCGCTGAGCATAAATCTCCACCAGTGTACACAACCATTACCGAGAACCAAGAATAGCGTACGGAAAAGGAAAAAAAAGAAAAAAAAAGTGAAAAAGGTCTTTCACACACAAGTATAAGGTTATCTCCTATGTGGGACCTCCAGAGTACTCTTAGCAGGATTTAATAGCACATTTAATAGTAGCTCCCGTTTCCGTCGGAGGCACCACTCAAGCGAGAATGGAAGGAGAGGGAATAGAAGTTAATATTCAAGATAAGAACTGGATAAGTGTGTTTGTACCCAAAGCCTACCTTCTGCCGCTACCTTTCCTATTTTTTTTTGTCTTCAAGTACTTTCTCTCTCTCTCTCTCTCTCTCTCTCTCTCTCTCTCTCTCTCTCTCTCTCTCTCTCTCTCTCTCTCTATGTTTCCCTTTTCATCCTTATATTTTTTTCAACTCAATACCTTTTCCTCTCCTGTCCTCTTGCCTGCTTCCCTCTCCCCCTTCGTCTTGTGTTTCCCTTCACAGTGGATCCCAAAACGCACTCTGCTTTTATTCATCACTTTCTGTCTCTCGAGAGTAGGACAGCTTGAGAACCTGGTTACCCTCTACTCTATACGCCATTCTCAGAACTTGAAGCTTTCATTCTTGTTCCTCTTCTGTGCATGTACTCTTTCTTTCCTCCCATCTCTCTCTCTCTCTCTCTCTCTCTCTCTCTCTCTCTCTCTCTCTCTCTCTCTCTCTCTCTCACACTAATCTGTATTCTTTGCCCCACTCATTCTTTTATTTTCTTTATACATTTGTGTTGTCATTCATTATATTTTAATTATTTTCTTCCCTCTCATTTTTGTTTTGTCTTCTTCTTCTTCTTCTTCTTCTTTTCTTTTTATTATTTTTCTTTTTCTTCTATATCCTCTTTTCTTTATCCTCTTCTTTTTTTCTTTTCTCTTTCTTCTTCTTGCTCTTCTCATCCTCCTCTTTCTGTTAATGTTATTTTTGTTCTTGTTGTTGTTGCAGCATGCAGTTAATGTTAATGATGATGATGATGATGCTGATGATGATGATGCTCCTCTTCTTTTCTTTCTTCGTCTTCTTCGTCCCTCCTATTCTCCGGCCTCCTATTCCTCCTTTTCCATCCCTCCTTCCCATACCTTTCTCTTCTTCCACTCGCCGGGAAACAATATCTCTGACCTCCTCCGCCTCAGGTGAATCTTAGAGGACTCTGGGGACCTGTTAACGGGGAGGGGGAGGCACGGGGGAAGGGGAGCAGCAAGGTAGGAAAAGTAAGAAGAAACGAAGGGGAGGAGAAGGAGGAGGGGAAAGGGAAGGAGGAGGGAACGAAAGGGGACCAAGAAGTTCTTTCGTACTCAAAGTAAGCAAACTAAAGGGAAGAGAAGATGGAAAGGAGGAGGAGGAGGAGGAGGAGGAGGAGGAGGAGGAGGAGGAGGAGGAGGAGGAGGAGGAGGAGGAGCAGCAGCAGCAGCAGAAGAAGAAGAAGAAGAAGAAGAAGAAGAAGAAGAAGAAGAAGAAGAAGAAGAAGAAGAAGAAGAAGAAGAAGAAGAAGAAGAAGAAGAAGAAGAAGAAGAAGAAGAAGAAGAAGAAGAAGAAGAAGAAGAAGAAGAAGAAGAAGAAGAAGAAGAAGAAGAAGAAGAAGAAGAAGGAGGAGAAGAAGCAGAAGGAGGAGGAGCTGGAGGAGGAAGAGAAGGCGGAGGACTAACAAAAAAGAAACAAGCAACACACAGCAGCACACCTGTTGGACCTCATACGAAGTTGTGTGTGGCGACCATACTGTAAGACTCTTTCCTTCTGACCACCGAGAAAAATAAGCTAATGTGGACGAAGGCTTCTCCCAACCCAACACGAGGAAGAAAAGGCACCATATAGTATATTATGGCATGTTTATCTTACCTATAGATCTCCAGACAGTTTTGATTTTTATATTAACGTTAAGTTCTTAAGTTAGTCATATATGTCTCATTTTTAAGTAGCATTTGTAACCAAAGTTATGCATATAATTGGATCATTCATTAAAGTATTTATGCATCTTATGTATTCCATCAGTCAATAAAACCTATATGATCTGAGTAAAGGAGGAGGAAGAAGAATACAAAGGATTAAAAAAAGAGAGGACAAATAACAACAGACCATACGCTCCTTACGAGACTGTTTGTATGAATATCCTACACTGAGTACTAAAAGAAGAGCCATGGTAACATTGTAGAAGGATAAGAAGGAGAAGGAAAAAGAGAAGCAAAAAGGAATAAGAAAAGGAGGACGAAGACAGGACGAGAAGATGGAGGAGGATCAGGAAAACGTAAACAGAGGAGGAAAACAAGAAAAAAAAAAACCATGATAACACTGTAGAAGGGTAAAGAAGGAAAAAGAAAAGCAGAAAGGAATAAGAGAAAGGAGGACGAAGACAACAACGTCAACGAGAAGGTGCAGGAGGAACAGAAAAAAACATAAACAGAGGAGGAAGACAAGGAAAAAAAAAAAAACCATGATAACACTGTAGAAGAGTAAGAAGGAAAAAGAGAAGTAGAAAGGAATAAGAGAAAGGAGGACGAACACAACAACGTCAACGAGAAGGTGCAGGAGGAACAGGAAGAAGGTAAACAGAGGAGGAAGGCAAAGATAAGTGGATGAACGAGAAGATAAAAACAAGGACAAAAAAAAAAAAAAAAAAAAAAAAGTAGAGAGCATGAATTCTAATAAGAGCACGAGGAATGACGCAGTGAGACACACCGACCTTAAACTATTGCCTCCTCTTCTCCCTCCTCTTCCTCCTGCTCTTCTTACTCCTCTTGTTCCTCCTCTTCCTCCTCCTCTTCTTCCTCTTCCTCTCTCACACTCTCACCTTTTCCTCAGTATTATGATTTATGAGCGACCTACTTTACTTTCATCAGTAAACTTAATTTCATTTATTAATGGAGGTCACTTGCGAAAGAAAGAAGACGACGATGACAAGGAGGAGGAGGAGGAGGAGGAGGAGGAGGAGGAGGAGGAGGAGGAGAATGCGGAGCAGGAGCAGGAGGAAGAGGAGGAAAAGAGGAAGGACGGGAAGGAGGACAAAGCGAGTGGGAGAGGATAGCTAAGAAGAGGAAAGGAGAAGAGGAAGAAAAAAAAGGAGAAAAAGGAGGAGGAGGAGGAGGAGGAGGAGGAGGAGGAGGAGGAGGAGGAAAAGGAAGAGGAGGAAAAGAGGAGGAGGAGAAGGTGGCGGAGGATGAGAAGCAGGAGGAGGAGGAAGGGAGGAAGAACGGGGAAGAGAGCAAAGAGAATGGGGGAGGATAGCTAAGAAGAGGAGAGGAGGAGGAGGAGGAGGAGGAGGAGGAGGAGGAGGAGGAGGAGGAGGAGGAGAGGAAAGAGGAGATAGAGGAAAAGGATGATGAGGAGGAGGAGGAGGAAGGGAAGAAGAAGAAGAGGAAGTACGGGGAGGAAGACAAAGAGAATGAGGAAGGATGGCCAAGAAGAGGAGGAGGTACAGAAGGAGAAAAAAAGAAAAAGAAAAAGAGACGGAGGAGGAGGAGGAGGAGGAGGATGAAGAGGATGAGGAGAGGAGGGTTAGGAAGGTAGAAATGGGTTCATGTAACATTTCCAGGAAGGAGTCGCCTCAGATCCTCTTATAGACATTGCTGCCTCGTTTTCTTCTTCAGCCACCACCACCACCACCACCCACCACCACCACCACCATCCCTCCCCTTGCCTTCCTTTCCCTTTCCTTCCCTCCCGGCCTGTGATTCCCTCCACCCACAGAGCACTGCCAACACACAGCCTTCCTCTATATCCCAGTCACTCATTCTCTTTCCCAAGCATACAAATAGTTGCCTCATTCTTCGTGTGAATTAATGAGTAACTGACTGAATTCTCTCTCTCTCTCTCATCATTTTATCTCGTTCAGTTCAGCCACTCATGTTCTGCTCTGTTTATCGTCTACATTTCTACCTCTCATGTCCTTCCTATCTCTTGTATTACGTCTTTGTTACTCCATGTGTGTCTTTCATTTCGCTCTGTGTTCGTGTGCAAATCAATCCGTTCATATTACAGTGAGGAGTGGAAATGACTTGTTGCGTGAGAGAAGAGGAACAAAGGAACCACATCCTAACATATTTCAAGGTTAGAAACACTTACGAAGATAAACAGAAGATATCAGACGAACAAAAATAGGGGAAAAGGGGCAAAAATAGGTAGTTCAAAGCCGTTCATACTGAAGAAAAAATAGATAAATGAATAAATAAATGAATTTGATGAGGAAATGTCAGCAGAAAATGAAACTGAATTGTGTCGTTCATTCTAAAGCCTGACCAGAATTGACAGGTGAAGGCATTTACGATGATGATGATAGGAACGATGACGACGACGATAGAAAGTACATATGAAGGTAACGATCGTAAATTAGAGGATGATAAACAGTGATGATAACAACAATATGATAACTAATAGAACAATAATGATAGCAGGGATTATAAATAGTCTCCATCTTTCGACTTTTTTCTTCTAATAACGACAAGCTGTCTATAACATTATATCAACTTCCAATTTTATGTTCACTTCAAGGAAAAAATCTCGTGAGCCTGACGTAGCATAGTTTACTTCAACAAGACTTATTTTCATCAAGGAAAATATCCCTGAGAAGAAAAGGCTGCCTCTTGAGACACGTTTAGCTGACAGTCTCTCATGTCAGGCACACGGTACACGACACAAGCACGTTCTTTACACACAGGTCTCGTTCAGTCCCTGTATGGAGTATGCCTCGTGTGTGTGTGTGTGTGTGTGTGTGTGTGTGTGTGTGTGTGTGTGTGTGTGTGTGTGTGTGTGTGTGTGTGTGTGTGTGTGTGTGTGTGTGAAGTGAAGCTGGTGCTCTGCCAAAATATTCCTCTCATGTCTTTCCACCTCCTTAGGGAATGTCTCTTATATCACACTTCTCCACTATGTTAACTTGCTTTCCCATCATTATATTCCCGTTTCCGTGAATCCTGCTCGTTTAAGTTTCAGCTAACAGGACTCTCTTTCCCCACTTTCTTGCAAAGACGCAGGTCATGACTTGCAATTTGTCCTATAGTTCAAATAACACCTCCAAAGTTTCAGAAAAGATTTCACCATTCATTCGTGTGCGAAATCTCGTTGGCAAATTATGCAAAGAACACTCTAGTTCGTTCTAGTCTTTCTTTGAACGAGTATTTCTTTACTTGTAAAAATTATTCAGATTACGCAATGAATTGAGCTCGAATCTCTCTCTCTCTCTCTCTCTCTCTCTCTCTCTCTCTCTCTCTCTCCCAATGAATAGTTAACACGTTCTCTCTCTCTCTCTCTCTCTCTCTCTCTCTCTCTCTCTCTCTCTCTCTCTCTCATTGCACCAACATACCTTTGTGTCATTGTGTACCTAAGTTGTTTTCATACCCACTGCATCAAAAACAGTAGCACTATCATCTACGTTTGTTTTATATATACAGTTTTGCATCATTAGTATCTTATGAAACTATGGACGATCGAGCTATTTCCCTGAGACATATGAATCTAATATCAAAACTCACATGCTCGAAATACATACTGGATAAACCCAAGCTTTTTCTTTTTTTTCCTTTTGAAATATGCGAACGTCTCTAATGTTTAGTTAATGAAGAATCAAAATATGTGTACTTGCTCCCACTTCTTTTTCGTCTATGCAAATAGTAATTTCTCGGTGGTCGCAGGAAGGCTCTCTGTCAAAAGAAAAGTATCGTCTCAGTTTCAAAAGCAGTTCAGTTTAAATGCCTATCATATCATATTCCTTTCATACTAGATTGTAAAGAGGCACAATATTTTCTTATCCCCTTAGTATACATGCTATGCTTTATGGCGTCATGTTTTCTCCACCATCTTTTCTTTGTTACATTGCTCTCCCCTATAGATAATATTTACACTGTTCATGTCTCTTCTCTCTATTATTTTTATATTTCATACGTTTCTCACTCCATGGCGTCCCACAATCTTTTAATATCCTTTTTTTCTCTTTTTGCTCTGCCTTAAACATAATATTTTTGGTTTTCATGTTTATTTTCTTATTTCAAACCTATCAAACCTATATATTTTTCCCTCTATGGCATTCACTATTTTTCACAATCTTTTCTTCCTATTATTGCTCTGTCTTACACGTAGATAACAAAATCGACATTGATTATTTCTGTTTATCTTTATATTATTTTCCTATTAATGTCCTCCTGTATTCTTTCACTCTCTTTTCTTCCTGTTATTGGTGCGGTTTACACATGATATTTTCGCTCTTCATAGACTTTTAAATGTCTTCAAGATGTTCCCTGGAGATGGCCTGACCTTGATCCGCGGGAAGAAAAGGGAGCAAAACTTTCAAGATGGTTTATTAAACTTTCTTTTCCATGAATTCCAGTCCTGTCTGTCCCCAATCCACCCCTCATCCAGCAGCGCTCCTCTCATACCCTCTCCAAGGCTCCCTAAGAAATATGTGGGTCTCCTGAGTCTCCTTCCCCTCTCTGCTGCCTCTTCTCCGCCCACCTGGCCAGTGTAAATATTCCCCCGCCGGGTGTCAACTTGAGCTGTACGTTCTAAACTTTGGGATTAATTAAGGAGCTCAAGTGAAGCAAAGGTTATCTTTTTTCTATCCTCTTCCAGGAAGGAGGAAAATTTCGAAGTGCTTTTCGGATATTTGAATTAATTACTATATTTTTTTTTGTTTGTATGAGAAAGTTACACTGACAACGGCACTGTATGAGGGAAGCGCAGCTCGTTGTGCATTATTTGCGAAGACACAAAACAAACATGCAAATAAGAGAAGCAAACTTACTGCATAAAACAAACATTGTCTAGCAAGTAAAAAAAAAAAGAATAAAAGCACAAAAAATACTTCACATTCTATTCGAGGACCAGAAACGTTCTCCCTACCTTATTTCAAAATACACAACAAAATATCAGCAGTGGAGCAAGGAACATCATTATCGTGAAGCTGCATCATACCGTCAGGCATCGTACCGTCAGGCATCGTACCGTCAGGCAGCGTACCGTCAGGAGCCACAACAGCCACGTCATCATTAACGAGCGATGGGACTTAGCTGGGCGAAAATATGAAAAGTGTCTTTCACGTTGCTGCCTCTTATATATTTTTCCGAAGACTTATTAAAATTTCGCTAACGTCAGCTTTGAGGATGTCCTGCCTGCGCCTTTCGTCTTCATTTTCACTCACTGAGACATGGGCACGTATGCAAGATAGTGCGCTAACACACACACACACACACACACACACACACACACACACACACACACACACACACACACACACACACACACACAGAACATTCCCGCTCGCCCAATCTCTCTCTCTCTCTCTCTCTCTCTCTCTCTCTCTCTGATATACGCCGGTGCTCAATGGCCGCCAGTCCACCACCCTGATATAAACTTCAACATATTTTATAAAGTTGCTTTCTTATGTAAAATTTTGGAAGGGAGCGTCAACCTCCCTCTGAGCTCTTACAACACTTTTATTCAGCGTCTCTTGCGAGCCTAAAGAAAAAAAAAGGTCAGCTCAGGGAATTTTTGCATTATGATCTTAATTATATTACCTTTTTAGCTTTCTTGGTAATCCGATTAAAAGACATTCCTTTAATGATGAGCTTGCAAATAATAAACATCAAGAGCGAATAAAGAGTCCAGCCTGCAGGTGTCGAGCGTTGCCCTCCCAAACTAAAACTGTAAGTGAATAGAGAAAAAGAAAAAAAAAAAGGACTGGAAGGAAAATAAAGGAAATGCAAATGAATATATGAACAAAAAATGTCAGAAAAAAGAAACAAGTAAACAAATAGACAATGAGATAAATAAATAGACAGACACATATAAAATAAACAGATGGATAGATAGATAGATAGGTAGATAGATAGATAGATAGATAGATAGATAGACAGTCATAATACACACACACACACACACACACACACACACACACACACACACACACACACACACATATATATATATATATATATATATATATATATATATATATATATATATATATATATATATATATATATATATATATATATATATATATATATATATATATATGCTTGCAGATGGATGAATAAACAGATAAATACATTAAATACAGCGGTAATTAAATGTGAATGCAGGGAGAACAGAAGGCAATTAGGCGGAGGGAACAAATATGTGCTAAATATCACATATTCGTACCTTGATCTAATGGATATCTGAGCTGCACTAGCATCTCCCTCTCTGAACAATGCAGGCACGCAAAGCTGTCGCACGCCATCACATGAAAAATGACCGTCAGCATTTTCGAAAACTTCTTGTCACATGAGATTTTCCGTCGAGTCTGCTGAAACTAACACATTGCTGGCCATAAAAAGATAAGAAAAAAATAATAGATGAATAAATAAATAAACAAATTTATATATATATATATATATATATATATATATATATATATATATATATATATATATATATATATATATATATATAACGTTGCCAGCAATGTTAGGAAGGAAAAGATGAACAACACCAACAACCACAACATAACAACAACAATAACAAAAACAACAAGAACAATAGCAGCACCACCACCAACACCACCACCAGCACCACCACAACAACAAGCCCCATCAACTACTAACACAACTTCTATTAACACCATCACCACTACAACTGTTACTACTACTCTTCCCACCACCATCACCACCACCACCACCACCACTACCTTCCTTCACCAATCTCAGCGGGTCGTCAGCGGGAGAGCACATAACGCAGTAGCCCTCCACACTCCTTAATACATCACAGACATCCTCTCCCTCTTACAGCTCCACTCCAAGTCCCTCTCTAACCCCCTCGGCTCCCTGTTCCTACCCCCGCATCGCTCTCCTCTCTCTCTCTCTCTCTCTCTCTCTCTCTCTCTCTCTCTCTCTCTCTCTCTCTCTCTCTCTCTTCCTCCTTCTCCCTTCATTTGCTACTTCTCCTCCACCGCCTTTATCTTATTCCCTCGCTACTCCTCGTCTTCCTTCTAGTCTTTCGTTTTGGTCTCTCTCTCTCTCTCTCTCTCTCTCTCTCTCTCTCTCTCTCTCTCTCTCTCTCTCTCTCTCTCATTATTTTTATGTATTTTCTTTGTCCATCTCCTTTATCACTACAGTTTTTTTTTCTCTTTAAGTATTCCTTCCAAACCAGAATTCTTTCATGCTTGCATAATTCACTTTAAGGCATACAATAATTCATCATGTTTTCTGCCCCAAGCATTTTTATCAAGCTCTCTGCATTCCTGTCTACGCTACCAGTCCTCTCTCCTTTAACTGGCAACTCTTTCTCTCTCTCTCTCTCTCTCTCTCTCTCTCTCTCTCTCTCTCTCTCTCTCTCTCTCTCTCTCTCTCTCTCTCTCTCTCTCTCTCTTTCTGTCTTTCCTCTCCTTTAACCTCCTCATCTCTCTTCCTTCGTTCCTTCGTCTGTCTGTACTTCCCTTTCTTTCCCTCTGTCAGATTCCCCCCACCTATTTATGAGTTTCGTTAGGCTTTGTAAATGCGCGTTAGTAAGACATTTGTTCCGCCTTCTACTGATTCCTCTGCTCCTCTTTTCTTCGTGTTCCTTCTCCTCCGAGTTTCTCCCTTCGCTGTGGTCTTAATCTATCCGTCTTTATCTTGTTCTTCTTGGTCTTTCTTTCTTCTCTATTTCTTGGAGTTTCTCTCTGCAACTTTCCTTTCCTTTTCCACAAAATGTACGAGTTTATCTTCAGTTTTTGCCTCATAACCCACGCAGTTGTATATTTTTAGAAGAATAATAAATGCGTACTTTTCTCTTAACTGTCACATCTATCCAAAGTTTTCCTACACATTACGCCTTTCAGTTTATGCAGTCACACCTCCTTCATCTCCTGGCTTTATCGTTCTCTCCCTCCTGACTGTTTCATTCCACTACTATGCTTCCATGTCTCACTACGCCACAAAGTTGTCTTTTTATATATTACTAGAAGAATATGTCGTTCTCTCATAATGACTATTTTCAAAGGCCACGGATAAGATGAGTCAGGATTTTATGGTTAGTTTTCTATTTGATAAGTAGAATCGTTATCAAACTAACTCGAACCGTCATGGATACACACTTGAAGACAGTACTGATTACCATATCATTTTGCTTAGGTTAGTTTTCCCTTTAATGAAGTACAAACATCCTTAACCTACCATTAATATCATGGCTATAACCTTCAAAATACCACTGATTTGCATAAGAACATAATGGAAGTACGTAGTTGATACAAGATATAGTAATGTTTACGAATAAGATCCTATGTTCAACCATCAGTAATGCAGTTATCTTCACGTTTCTTCTCTCCCCTACAAAGATAATGGTCTTATTTTGTCATCCCCCTTACAAATCCATTTTCACTTACATTCTAGTCTTTATATATTACTCTTTCAGTAAGGAATTTTTCTTTCTTCCCCATGGACGGTCAACACTGTCTTGTTTGATTTCCCTTTGCTTTCTCAATATTTTTTTTCTTTCCTCTGTTTATTTTTACATTTTTCTTACTTTTTTATTTTACTTTATTCCAATATCCTTCCTCTCCCCGTTCCTTATTCATCCTTTACACTTCCGTTTTACACATTCTATTTTTTTTTTTATCAATTTCCTCATGACCTTCAGCTGCCTTCCTTTCTTGATTCCTTCTTTCTTTGCGTTATCTATCTTTGTGTTCTCCCTCTTTAAACCAAGCTATTCTATTATTTCTCCATACATTTTTTCCTGGCCTCTCCCCATTCCTTCTTCTCCTCCTCCTTCTCCTTCTCCTACGTGTCTCCCTTCTCCTCCATTTTCCATCTCCCCTCATGGTGACTCATGCGGTCCCTCTTTGTCGCAGTCATTTCCTTCGCCTGTCTTCTTCCCTCTCACCCCTCCCTCGTCTTTCCCCTCGCTCTCTCCTTCCGCTTCTTTTGCTTTTATTCCCGCCTCTCTTTTGTTTGTTTGGCAGCTGTGCATTCCAGGCTTATATACAGAAATATCACAGTGCATGAACACACACACACACACACACACACACACACACACACACACACACACACACACACACGGTAATATAACGCAGGCAAGTTGAGGCAATATGCAGATCTGTCACTATTTTTCCCTTCATAACCATGTTGATGACGCTGCTCTCCCTTCATCCTCCCTCTTCCTTTCACTCCCCATATTTCATTTCATAAGGGGTCGTTCGTATAAAGCAAGCAGTATGATGTAATAGCATCCATCCATTACTTGCTTTCATCAAAATTTGCTTAAGGCTATTTTCTTTTTCCCTCTTGCAGCTCATTCAAAACGTTCAGCCTTTGAGAAACACTGACATTGTATTTCTTTATCAACTAAACCATCGCCATCAGTGTTTTTCTTCAATGCTTCAACATATCGTTACTTTATTACTTTTTTTTCGTAAGTTTGTATCATCACTTACTGTACGCGTGTTCCTTCCTCTGAGAAGACTGAAAGGATAATGGATATGTGTGACATCTGAACATGAACATGATCGTCTGGTGGATTCAAAAGTGCATTAGAAAGCAAACACAGAAGGCAATGAAATAGAGTATGTTGGTCAAAATGTTCGAAAGAAAAAAAAGTTATTTCGGATAATACAAAACAGTGAAATATGAATAAATTAACCATAAACAATGTGATCTGCTTTCTTTATGCATGTGGGGCATTGTGTACTACTATTGCTGCTACTACTACTACTACTACTACTACTACTACTACTACTACTATTATTATCACTACTACTACTACTACTACTACTACTACTACTACTACTACTACTACCACTAATATTACTACTACTGGAGAGGAATGTGAGAGAAATGCGAGGTGTTGGGAGTTGAGTGTACTCCCGATTCTTCAGTTCCAATGTCCTGCAGTAGCGAAAAAAATGTGAAAGAAACTCAACTCTCAACGCCTGTGTTTCCTCTTACCTTCTCCAACTTATCTGAATGTCTGAACAATAACAACAACAACTACAATGACCATGATAGTAGTAATAGTAAAGATAATAACAGAATAAGAAAAAATAAAGAGAAGTTTAAAATGTCCTTCGATATAAAATAATTTCAATTTAGGTACAGTACGAAAGGATGAGACAGATATTAGAAGGTTATTGATAGAACAGACGTATACAAAAAAAAAAAAAAAAAAAGAAGAAAAAAGCAGTTAACAAAAACAAAGGAGATGAGGAGATGAATTAAACATGAGACGCGAGACAAAAAATAAATGACCAACGTTAGACATCTGACTTACTAATTTGCACTGTTCAAATACTTAACACTGACAACTGATGATGATAATGGTAACGTATGATCTATTTTTTGTTTCCCTTCTTTGGCTATCGTTTCCTATTTCACACTTGGCCCTCACTTGTCACCGCTGCGTCCCTGCCATTCATAAAGTGTCTCATTCCACGCCCCTTCATCCAACACGCGGCCGCCTCATCAGTCAAGCCGTCAGGACCGAGCTTGTTCTAAATTCGTCTCTTTCATGTGTCTGTCTGTCTGTTTGTCTGTCTGTCTGTCTGTCTGTCTGTCTGTCTGTCTCTCTCTCTCTCTCTCTCTCTCTCTCTCTCTCTCTCTCTCTCTCTCTCTCTCCATACAGCCTTCCGGACCTTCTCCTCACGCCTCATTGCCTCTTCCAGCCTTGAGTCATCGTCTTCCTCCCTCACCTCCTCCTCTTCTTCCTCTTCGTTTCATAGCTTTTCTAACTTTTGTAACTTTTAACTCCTTTTACATTCCTCAGATCTTTGTTTTTTTTTCAAGTTTTAGTATTGTTGGTTTATTAGCTAATGACTTGATTATCTTGGAAATAAAAGTAATTGCGTTGCGTTGCGAAAGTTCATCACGCTTCATGGAATTTGGTCGAGTGTTCCGTGTAGTTTACTGTCTTCACGTGATTAATTCTAGTGACTCATCTTTGGTTATATGTTCTCAGTTTACATTTTTTTTTTTGTTAGCCAAGTTACCATTATCATTCCAGCCAAATAAGTTCCATGTAAATCATAAACAAGTAATTTTTCACACAAATACACACACACACACACACACACACACACACACACACACACACACACACACAGACAGAGACTCCCCAATTGTTTTTCTCTTCTCTCCTTCACTATTTTTCTTTCTCCTTTATTTCATTCATCTCGATACGACCCTCCTTCGCACCTCATCCTTCTCTTCCCTCTCCTCTCCCCTTCACTCTTGATGCTCTCCCTAAATCATGAGCGCTGTTGCCACTTGGATAAATTATCACTCCTTGCTGGCGCCACTAACACCCCCTTCCTCGTTCCCGTCTCCTTACGCCCACGCTCCCCCTTTTCCCGGAAGAAGGGAGCTAAGGGGCGAGGCAGGCGAGAAGTCTTTGGTAGAGAGAAAAAAGAGGAAGGACCAGAAAAAAAAAGAGTTTGGACAAGAACGAGACGCTTCTTTATAGTTTTCTCTTCCTAAACTCTTTGTGACGCTGTTTTGAATTTCACGTAGTTTGTTTTCTACTCTAACATGTCAGTTTATTGTCACGTGTTGAGGAAATGTATACGTGGTTTTCCTGGTGAAGCAGTATGGGAATTTCTATGTAATTTTTCTCGTGTATGAGTAACGAAACTTTTACCTTTTGTTTGTCAAGCAGTTAGGCGCTTTTGATCTTTTCCTTGTCATGTAGTAAGGATATTTCTATTTTTTTTCCTTGTCTCAATAAGGGAACTCAATCGTCATTTTTCTTTGTTACGCAGTAAAGAAATTTCCATTTTTTCCCCTTCACGCAAGGAAATTTTTACCTTTTCCCTTGTCAAGCAGTAAAAAACTTTATACATATTTACTAAGTGTTCTTCAGGATTAGAAAAATAAAGATAAGAAATAATCACCATGAGCATTTCCATCATCCACGATTGAAGGAACTCCTTTACCCAGACTCCTCTCCATCACATCACCCCAAACACCCATCCCCTGCCAACACTCCGCCTGCCCCTCCATCATATTAGGGACAGGCTCCTCCATTATCAGGGGATCTCAGCTGCCACTCCAGACACCTCTCCATCAAAGGAAAAGTCTCCTCACACATCTTAAAACCAAAAGAAATCCTTCAAAAAGCATCTTGCCTTTATTTATTCTTCCAGTAACTTAAAAATCATACGGTGTCAATTAGTCAGGTATTTGTAAGTCTACGACTCTAACTCAGCGTATATTGTCTTATCAGGTGAAATCCTTAAAACTGCTTTTACAAACGTTTCATATGGAGGGATATACAGTTAAGTTTGCATCAATACAACACCTTTCTTCACATTTCTCACATCATTTCGAATTGGTATACTTTTGTCAGTTAATCAGCCACTTGCAACTCTCCGCTTTTTGTTAAACATATATTATTTAGTTCAGTAACCTTCATAAAAAGAAAAAAAAATGCCTTGCAAGCTAATGTACAGGAGGAATATACTCCTTTGTTTACATCATCTTGCTTCACATTTCTCTCCAATTAACTTGAAATCATATATTGTTAGTTTATGAATCACTTGCAACTCTACGCTCCTTAAACATACAATATTTCATCTCGGTATTTTCCAAACAAATATATACATGTATACTAGATGAAGAAGCCTTATTTGCATCACGACAATATCATATGTCAAATAACTAATGAGTCACTTGTAATTCTAAGCTCCTTGCTAAATGTAAAGTATTTCATTCAGTAACACTCTCTCTCTCTCTCTCTCTCTCTCTCTCTCTCAGAAAAAAATAACAACGATTCACCCTTAATTACATCACACTCAATGTCATGAAGTGAAAATGCTTCCAAAGGCACGAAGAAGTGAATAGAGTGCTGTTCAGTTCATAGCGGCAAGGGAGAGGGAGAGGAAGAAAAGGTAGAGAAGGGAGCGTGGAGGAACAGCGCGCGATATGCTCATGGGGTGTGGTATGTGTCAACGAAGCGTAAGGTAAGAGATAGGGAGGTGAGGGACGTGTATGTGAGAGAGAGAAGGGTGAGAGGGAGAGGCAAAGGAAGGAGAGAAGGAAGGAGGGAAGGAAGGAGGGAGGGACGAACTCAGAACGTAGGATATGAGCATGGTGGCAAAGAATATGGAAATGAGGAAAAGGGATGGGCTAGTGAACACGTACACACACACACACACACACACACACACACACACACACACACACACACACACACACACACACACACACATCTACGCATTATTTGCATCCACGTTCTCAAGAGTTTTTGTTCGAGAAATAGGGAGCGGGTTTAGAATATGAAAGGAGAAAATTAAACATTCTGGTTCGATGACTCATATGAAAAAAAAGAGCTTGAAGGATAATACAGAAAAATGAGGAGGAAGAGGAAGAAAAGGAAGAGGAAAAGGAATAAAATAAGAATAGTAAAATAACAATAGAAGAAGGGGAGGAAGAGGAAGAGGACAATAAAATAAAAAATGAAGATGCAAGACAAAAGGAAGAGGATAAGGAGTACAGGGTGGAGGAGGAGGAGGAGGAGGAGGAGGAGGAGGAGGAGGAGGAGGAGGAAGAAGATGAGAAGAAAGCAAAAAAAGTAAAAAAAAAAAACCAACATTCAACTAAAGAAAGTATAAGCAGAAGACCAAGTCCCGAAAAATAAAAGAAGAAACACACACAAAAACAGAGTGAAGTATGGAAGGGAAGAGGAGGGAAAGGAGTGAGAGAATGCTGAATAAAAAGGGGGCAGCATACAATAATAATGGATAATCGGAGGGTGGAAGGGCGGAAAGAAGGGATTTAACGTAATTAGAGAACAAGAATAGCAGAAACAGAAGGGGACGACATTGAACAAATATTAACTGAACACGCGATGGAATATTTTCATACCACCAAACGCAAAGGGCCTCCATCTTCCCTGCGAAATACACTGCTCCGTATTTTTAAACGTTGCTGGTCCATATTTCTTCCTCTAAACAGGTTGTAGTGAAAATTGCCTCGTAGTTCTCTAGGGGAGGAGGGGTCATGTGCTGCCTCGTAGTTCTGATGAATGTTTGTCAATAATTCTGTATCAGTAGTAAGAAAAAAAAAATCTTTAACAATCCTACTAATAATCTTTGGCTTTGATGTCTTGAAGAAAGAGGACTGTGGTTCAAAATATGGATCACAGCTCTCACCTCATAAAAGAAAGAAAGAAAGAAAGGAAGAACAAATTATACAAAAAAATCAGTAAAGATCTTAATACTAATCGCAATAAGAGAGAAGAGAGAGGACAAGGCAGCTACGCGAGGTGAAAGAAAGTACTTGGTTGTCACCAGTGATAAGCAATCTTGATAGCGTAGGAAAATGTAACTGCTGTTCCCCACACGTCGTCAGGCAATGTTAAGGGAAAAATAAAAATTCTGGATTTTTAGTGGATATCTGAATAAAATCAATGAGTTGTAGTAACGAGCACACGGAAAAAATTTCGTGCATTATAGTGCTTTGAAACGCGCAGCTCTGAGGGATCGAAAGTAAACAATAGATGACCATAGGTAAGACAGGACTAACAAACCCTCAGATAAGCAATTTTTATATGCCAAAGATAATAAGTAAATATACACCAGAAGTCTTGTGTTGATACCTGACACAGTGCATCGTCTGAAGGAGACTGATTTGTATTTACGTAGTAACAAACAAAGTGTTACAACAAGGCCACACGATGGCGGAAGATAGAGCGTGAATAAAACAAAGCATCAGAGACTGAAAAATTCAGGAAAGAAGAGGCTGGGTAGGCAACGAGTTCGATAGCGCACGACCTTAGCATTTATCTTATTTTCATCTTCGTCCTCTCCTCCCTCCGCAACTTATTTCACTCCATCCTTTGGAATAAAAAATGCTTAACTGAACTCCGTCTTATCAGGGTTTAAGTTACAGCCTTTCGCGATGTCCAGAAGAAACTTCCTGGAACTCTTCCGCAAGCACTTCTGTATGAGTTCAAGAGTCTCCCCCAGTCGTGCTTTCAATGCAGGATACGATGCAGGATAAAGAGGGTTCTTATTTTTCTATCAAGGAACAGAAAAAAAAAAATTAGTAAAAGAGAATATGTCACGACATGAGAGAAAAACGATAAGTGAAGATAATAAAAAAAAAACAGAAGCTGCCGATAAAGGTGTGTTGCATAAATCTAATGAAGCAAATTTGAAAGAATCTTTTCTAGGGAAGAACATATGTATGAGCAGTTCTAAATATTGTTTTCCAATCCTGAACCTAATCACTTGTCTCCTTGAATCAATCAACTTAAGTCTTTAACTTTTGCTTTTCATTAAAATGTACACACACACACACACACACACACACACACACACACACACACACACACACACATTGCAGAATAGAACTGGTGTAATCGTACTATTCCCTGATTTACACGTCATAACTATACTGCACTTGAAAAACAGCGGCTGGGCCATGAGAAAAGACAAATCCAAGATATTGTATACAATCCAAGATTTCACCCCGTACCTTCTCAGTTGTTTAAGCTTCTGAACGCACAAATCCAAATACCACTACTCTGTGATGTTCAGATATTTAATCCCTTCTCAAAACAATAACCTTATTTTAGCCTAGATTTAGTTTATATCCTAGGGAACAAAAATTGCAATTATAAAAATGTCTCATTGAGGTGTTGGCCTACACGTGGGAGCAGCCCCTGTATGTAACTATAGTGTGTTTTGTAGAAAAAGGTTAGAAACTGTCTCTACCTAACAATCTACTATGATTACGCCTATTTATTCTTAAGAGATGGTTTCTGTACAACTTCTGATATCGTGAGCAGTAGTGAATGAGTTAAATTGAGCCCTGAGATGAAAAAGATCTGCAAAAAAATTCACACGCCCTTGAAGTTTCCTTAATCCATATTCCAGCACACAGGAACACAATCAAGCCGAGTCTGGGGTGTGTGGTTCTCCTCGGCGGGGAGTTACCGCCGTAATAGACTTTTGTGCTTAAATTGCAAAGCTCCCCCATGGTATCGACAGGTGCGGCAGGGAGCGGAAGGGGGGGGTGGTAGCTGTGCAGGAGGTACGCAGCTCACTTTCCTCTCTCAATTCCTCTCATTTCTCCATTACCCAACTCTCTCTCTCTCTCTCTCTCTCTCTCTCTCTCTCTCTCTACGAAATCAATCCCAACCCTTTCTTTTTTTTTCTTTTTTTATCAACCCTATTTTTCTTTTTTCTTTTTATCAACCCACCTTCCTTTACTTATTTTTTCTGACCACTTTCTTTCTTCTCATCAGTAAAGGGTATATTTTTCGTCTTATATTTCACTCAGACTCATCTTTTCCTACTCGTCACGTTGCTTCTACCACTTCTCGTCCCTTCGTGTTCCTCAAGAAGTCTATCAATGTTTATCGTCAATATCCACCGCCATGATCACCGGCACCGTCTTTCCTCCTTTATCTCCACTACATTACGATTACCAATATCTTGTCTTACACTTCTTCCCTCTCCTGTCCGTCCTTTTTCTTACCTTTCCATCGGGACTGCACACCTTCACACCAGCGAGGGAGATGACGAGGAGTACAGGTTTGCTCTTGGCCCGTTCCTGTGAAAGAAAAGATGTTAGTAAGAGTAAGTATATGGTAAAGTTTACGAAACACTAACGTAATTATTTTCTTATTGATTCAGTGGGTAACTAATCGTCACCTTTGCTTTCATGTATCTTTTAATGTGCTGAAAACAAATATGATCCGAAAATAGATATGATTAATGTAAACTTCACCTATACTTCTTTCATATTATCTATCTATAGCCTCAACGGAATTCTTCTTAAACATCTTTGTTCTCTGAAAGGTAGAAAACATTAACGAAGTCTTCACATTGTCTTGATTGGTTAAAAAATAGATAAAAATAAAAATGCAAGCATCACTTCTTAACATTTTTGGCAAGAATATTACTTCTTCCCAATTTGCCTTACAAAAGTTTGGAAAGGTCACTGCAGAATGCCTGGAAAACCCTGAGTTTCTGACTGATGCTGTGTGAATAATTTAATGAAAACAAACTTCATGTGAAATAGAATACAAATCTTGCCCTGACCAAAGTGAAGAACACTTTGATCTTGGAAAACGAGGAGGAGGAGGTGGAGGAGGAGGAGGAGGAGGAGAAAGAAGACGAATAACACGAACAAGATCAAGAACAAGAGAGAGAGAGAGAGAGAGAGAGAGAGAGAGAGAGAGAGAGAGAGAGAGAGAGAGAGAGAGAGAGAGAGAGAGAGAGAGAGAGAGAGAGAGAGAAAGGTGGGGAAGGGAGAGAATGCCAGTTTTAACCAGGAGAGAAGAGAGCTTCCATTATCCTCCTTCATTCACCGGGGATTACATAGCCATGCACCCGCTGAGCCTGGGAAATGAGGGGAAGAAAGAACAGGAGGAGGAAAAATAGAAGAATGCACTGTGGGTGAGGAGAGAAGAAGGAGGAAGAGAGAGGCAAGGGTATACGTTTTGTTAGAAAAGCTGCCTGATAGAGAGAGAGCGTGTAAAATGAACCAAAAGGAGTGCATGACAATAATGCCTTCAAATTATTAAGATAGTGTACGCTTATGTGGTTAAAAATTCAAGACGATATATACTGATTAAATAGATATTATTGCATATACGCCTAATCATGAAGGCAGCATTTACAATTAGAAAGAAAAATTAGACAAGAAATGCATAAAAAAAAATAAATAAATAAGCATAATATGAAGTTAGATAAAATTAAGATATTATACAGCAAAAAAAAAAAAAAAAAAAACAGCTACAAAATATAGAAAAAAATAGAAAGTATATAGAGTCAGAAATTAAAACGATATACAGTTAATATTTTCTGGGCAACATGTACTTTGAAAAATACGAATAAAACAGCTTTTATATATAGATAAATTAAGAAACGACAAAAAATATCTTATGGTTAGCAAAACTTCACGAATAATAAAAGGAAGAAAAAAAATTGGGGTTAAAAATGAAAACAGAACACAAAGCAACAACACAAGAACAAAAGATTGGAGCGAAATAAAAAGGAAGAGAGAGAGAGAGAGAGAGAGAGAGAGAGAGAGAGAGAGAGAGAGAGAGAGAGAGAGAGAGAGAGAGAGAGAGAGAGAGAGAGAGAGAGAGAGAGAGATTGAATATAAGACGGACAACTCAAGGAAAATGTTAACGAAGACTTCAAGTAAAATTTTGACGAATATGAGACAAAAAAAAAAAGTAAGGAGGAGGAGGAGGAGGAGGAGGAGGAGGAGGTAGGCAAAGGATATAGGCAGAGGAATGAAATCCATAATGGTATTTTGAGAGGTTAAAAAAATTTATATATCCCATCTATTGTTGCTCCACATTCTCCGACAAGAATAGAAGGTACATCATATCCTTTTTTTGTTAAGCATTATTGAAAAGTAAAGGCAGGGACATAAATAAACGGCAAAAAAGGCGCTGTCTCTCTCTCTCTCTCTCTCTCTCTCTCTACACACACACACACACACACACACACACACACACACACACACACACACACACACACACGAAGAGGTAATATCACTGTAAATTAAAACTTGGTCCGTAAAAATACAGACAAACGTGGAGTATTAAATCTGACATCACGAGAGTTTATAAAGCCAAGAGCAGCATTAAGTTACATTTCTCGACACAATACAAGACAGAGTTACTAAGAACGAGCTTTGGAAGACAGTGAGAGGCTGAGAAGTGAGAAGGGCAAATCGGTGAAGGAGAGTAATAAGGAAGTGGTGTATAAATTTTTTGACGTGGGACGGGAAATGAGACTAGTGACAGACAGCAAGGGAAGGACAATGATTCAGAGGAAAAGTCATGTAGGAAAACTAAATGGGAGTGAAAAATCATAGTAGCGTAGAGAGAGAGAGAGAGAGAGAGAGAGAGAGAGAGAGAGAGAGAGAGAGAGAGACAAAACAGGAGAAAATGCCAGCGATGTCACGGGAATATGAATCTGACAGTAGAGTGATAGATTGAGCGGTATTAACAACTAGTGGACGAAAATTATGAGAGACCAGTATGAGAAAGTATGGCAATGGAGTAGACAAAAAATGAAAATGGTATGAGGGTATGAGTCGGACAGTGGTTTGATGAATGGTGCAGTACAATTAACCCCAGGAATGGATATAAGAGAGACTTGACAATGATAGCAGGTATGAATAAGGAGTGGAAAAGAGGAGAAAGATAGCGATGGTATGAAGGTATGAGTTCTAGTGGCATGATAGATGGGGTGTTATGAGCAAGTAACCAGTGAGAGGGAAATTATGACACGGAGTAAAGGAGATGGAGTTGTATGGGAGAGGGAATGATTGAGGGAGAAGAGGAGAGGGTGGCAGATGAGGAGGAGGAAAGGGCAGTAATGACTTCCCCTGAGGACTGTAATGAGGGATCCCGGACCTTTGACTGTGGGAAAATTAAACTGTTAAATGAGTACTGAAAAAAAGGCTTGTATTTGCTATTTATACATCTATCTTCGTACTGAATACTTCTGAATGTTTATTATCTGTGGGAGAAAAAATCAGTGGATATATAATGAACGCTTTTTATACCTATTCCAAATATTTACATAAGTAAAAAAACAAAACAAAAATTGTTTTAATCAAAGCATTTTTTACTTTTTTTTTCATAGATTCATTCATCATTATTTTTTTAGTATCTTACTCTAATTCATTTACATGTTTTTCTTTATTACTTAAGAGGCACATTTCTTTTTGTCACCTTTTTCTCTACCTTTTCTTTCATTTTCATACGATGTTTTTTTTTCTCTCGCCTCATTCAGTCTATTTTTTTTTATATATGTATCTTACCCCCACCTGCATCCTTCTTCCCTGCTTTATACATAGATTTTACTTACAGCACATAATTATCTTAGCCGTCTTATACTTTTTATTAGACCAATATTTCTTTTCGTCTGCCTTATTACTCTCCCTATTTCTTTTTGTTACACTTATTTCTCCCTTCCTCAATTATATACATACAAATTTACACACATTTCTCCTTTCCTCACTTCAGTCATATCTATTTCTTTCATTTACGTTCTTTTTTTCCTCCTCACCTCAATTATAGCTCATCTCATTGTTTTTTGGTATAGATGTCGCAGTCTGGCACAAATATATTAATTCCCTACGTTATTATAATTCACGTAAGATGCATACCACTTTTTTTCTCCTCTTTTCTCCGTTCCCTATTTCTTTTATTTACACCCAATTTTTTCCCCCTCACTTCCCTACTCCCCACTCCTCGTGTAGCTGGAGTGGATTAGGGCCAGTTATGAGCTCGTGAGTGTTTTCATCATCACGGCTGGAACTGAGCGGGAGCCAAAAGCTATTTCTAATTACTCTATCCTCCTCCTTCTCCTCCTCCTCCTCCTCCTCCTTCTTCTCCTCCTCTTCTTCCGTCCCCAGGTTCTAATTGGCTCTCTTGGTGTCTTTGTTGACTCAGACTGCGATAATTATGGCAGCGGCAACAGTGCACGTGCCTCCAGCCTCCTGAACACCACAAACCTGCCCCACTAGCGAACACCGACCCGCCCCACACACACACACACACACACACACACACCTGCATCACACCCCGCCTCCCCTCACACACACACACACACACACACACACACACACACACACACACACACACACACACACACACACAACCTTCATTATTACATGACTCGAATTCAGGAACTCTCCTAAGAAAATCAAACACTTTACCAGTAAGCCACCATTACACACACACACACACACACACACACACACACACATACACACACTGAAGTTCAACGGAGCACCGCCAGACTCTCAAAGGTCCAACTTTAATGCCGCAAACACGGAGCTTCGGAACTTGCCCAGTCCAGCCTTTGGTATCGGAAAGAATGGTCCCTTTTTTTGTTGCCTGCTGACTGGAGAAGATGGATTACTTCTCCTTTACCTTGTTAAGTAAGTGCAATTGGTGCCTCAGGTAGACTATCACTCTCCAACACCAAATTCTCTCTCGTTAATGATATATAACACACACACACGAGAGAGAGAGAGAGAGAGAGAGAGAGAGAGAGAGAGAGAGAGAGAGAGAGAGAGAGAGAGAGAGAGAGAGAGAGAGAGAGACGAGCGTAAAAGGAAAAAATGGGCCTCTGCTGTTTATCTCCATTTACTAAATTAAGGAGCTAAAATAATGTACGGTTTTCATGTATTGTTGTCACGCTCTCTCGTCCTCTCCTCCTCCTTCCCATATTATCCTCTCCCTGTCTCTCTCTCTCTCTCTCTCTCTCTCTCTCTCTCTCTCTCTCTCTCTCTCTCTCTCTCTCTCTCTCTCTCTCTCATCTGGCCCCGCTCCACAAGTTCCAGGCCTCGGGGTGTTACAAGCGTTTTCTGGCAGTTTATTAGTTTTGTGGAGCTTTAATACCAAGTTGTGGAGGGCCTGAGGAGCTCTGGGATGGTCGTGTGTCAGGCCTCCCTCCCGTCCAGACCTCCCCTAACCAGGAAAACTTTTCAGCATGCCTCTAAGGCCTCCAACTTACTTATGTGACTCTCCAGAATGCATCTGAGGTCCCCATACCTTATGATCAATACATCGTTGTATATAAGTAGATATTTTGACGTTTATATGTTTCATAAGTATAATTTCTTTTCCGGTGCCATTCACTGTTTATATAGTTATATATTTTTTTTCGGCGATATTTCAAAATTTTTTTTTCCTTAAACAATTTAATAAGACACAAGATGTTTTTTTTTCCGAAACGAATGCCACTATAACAATGTTTTCTTTAAGCTTCTATTTTTACAAGCTTACCTCTCGTAGTTCCCCTTTATTGTCAATTCATTAAAAATACACATTGGTCTCCTTTATATAATATCAATATGAACTTGTAAAAATTCTCGTTGGTATGGCAAACACTTAATGAGTATTTCACAGATACTGGAGTTGACATATCTTCCGTGTACATTTCGTTATGAAGTGCAGGGCATTCAAGGGATTAAAGGACAGTATTTTAAAACGTTTATGCGACTTACTTTCTTCCCAGCTATTCGACGCATCTATCATTGATCATAAACCTCTCCGAAAAAGTTCATGCGTAGTATCTCTCACTAAACAATTACGCTATCTACCTATTGGAAAATCTATTCAGTCTCCCTTTTTTCATGCGATCATGTCTAGAATATGGGGAAATATTTTATCGCTATACGTTGTTTCATATTACAGCAAGAGGATCAAGAACACATACTAACCCTCTAAGTTAAGTTACAGAAATAGCCCTTAAGGAGAGTCTGCCATGTTTAATACTACGAACATGAGCCACCTTCCTGTTGAAAAAAGACAACTATAGTATTCCCGTTTTCTGCATTCCCACACTTCAATAAAACTGAAAGTAATATCCCAGACGGGAGAAGAGCAGGGAATGAAACGAGAAGCAAACATATAAAGAGAGGAGGAGGAGGAGGAGGAGGAGGAGGAGGAGGAGGAGGAGGAGGAGGAAGAGAATGGTGAAGGAAGAAGAGGAGGATGACAATGGTAGAGAAGGAAGAGGAGGAGAAAGAGGATGAGGACGAAGATGGTGGAGGAGGAGGAAGAGAATGGTAGAGAAAGAGGAGGAGGAGGATGAGGCGAGTGGGAGAAGTTGGTGGCTTTGTGTGTGTGTGTGTGTGTGTGTGTGTGTGTGTGTGTGTGTGTGTGTGTGTGTGTGTGTGTGTGTGTGTGTGTACCAGACGAGTAACCTACTGCCTTGCTGATGTAATCGTAATCGTCATCTGTTCATTGGCCATCCATAATTTTCGTCATAGTTATCGGGATCATCTTTTTGCCAAGCATTGTTATTATCGATTCCACTATTGTCATAGGTTTTACTGTTTCTGTTAACGTCATCGTCATCATCATTGTTATCATTATTGTCGTTATTATTATCACTATCATTATTATCGTTATTATTATTATTATTATTATTATTATTATTATTACTATTATTATTGTCATTATTATTATTATTATTATTATTATTATTATTATTATTGTTATCATTATTGATATTATAGTTGTAGTAGTGTCAACAGCAGCAGCAGCAGCAGCAGCAGTAGTAGTAGTTGTAGGTGCAACAATTATTTTAGTAATGACTGTAGCAATAAGAACCGCGTTACTTCTGCTGCTGCTGCTGCTGCTGCTGATGCTGCTACTACTACTACTACTACTACTACTACTACTACTACTACTACTATTATTTCAACTACTGCTACTACTAGTACTACCACTGCTACTACTACTATTACTACTACTCCTACTACTACTACTGCTACTACTACTACTAGTACTAGCACTACCATTATCACTACCACTACCACTACTACTACCACAGGTAATGATGGCACTATTACCGAACTCTCTATACCTACAAAATGCAACCAAAAATACCAACACTTCTATTAATGAAATAAAACAAAAACAAGAAAATAGAGCAATAACCAGAACTACTTAAATAACAACGATAACTATTTCACTATACTCTCGCAACTAAACTATATTAACTTCTCCCGATATTCTTCCTCGAGCCAAAATATCGTGCTTTTTCTTCCGACGGGAGGAGCCTTGAATAAACTGCGGCCACTGGGAGGCACGTCTTGAAGGATATTGAAACGCAGACTCAAGGGGGACGAGAAGGGCGCTGAGATGGAGATTGGAGAGTACCGGAGAGAGGAAAGGCCAAGGATAAGGAAGGATAAGGCATAGGGTGGAGGGGACGGTGTGATAAAGTGAAGAGGGATAGGGAGAGAAGGAGGAAAGAATGTGTGAGGAATGTACTTCTCGTATAGGGGATAGGTAAGTAGGTGGAAGAGAAAGAGGAAGTGAAATAGGAAGACGGGGGAAAAAAAGGGAATAAAAGAAGAATGCATAAACGAATATGAAATGTGGGAGGAGGACGAGGAGGAGAAGTATTTTTAATCGTATACTCCATTTTATTTCTATGGTGTGTGTGTGTGTGTGTGTGTGTGTGTGTGTGTGTGTGTGTGTTCACTTAAGTCGTCTGCTGGTCACCCAGCCAGTTGTTTCCCTACGGAAAGAGCACACAGTTCGTACTGACCAATCTTTGGGTGGGACTAAACCACACCGCACACCACACACCACACACCATACGTCCCTCGAGTTGAATCCCGTACCTATACTTACTGCTAGGTGAACAGGGGCTTCACGCATTAAGAGGCTCGCCCATTTGCCTCGCCTCACCATGGATTCGAATAAGGGCTCTCTTAGTTGTGAGCCGAGTGCACTACCACTACACTGTAGTGTGTGTGTGTGTGTGTGTGTGTGTGTGTGTGTGTTATATCACTAGCTTGATCAGAGGGAAATATAGTACCTAAGAGATAAATGTGTGAGAAATTACTGGATAATGAAAAATTCTCAGCAGTTACTGACAACGAAAAGAACAAAGAAAGGAGAAACAAAGTAAATAACGAGAATAAATTTCTCTCTTTGATTACAATATTGTAGTTTCATTCTATATATATATATATATATATATATATATATATATATATATATATATATATATATATATATATATATATATATATATATATATATATATATATATATATATATATATATATATATATATATATATATATATATATATATATATATATATATATATATATATATATATATGATTTTTTATAACGATTCCTTTCACTAACTAATCTTTACCCATTATTTGCTCCCTCTTTTCTACACGTTGTATTTCTATATCTCGAATTTTTCTACCATTTTCAATTTTCCGCTTTTCAGTTTTACGTTCTTACTTGTTTCAGTCACTATAAAGGATCAAGCTTCACCAAACTGCTCAGCGCTCTGTGCCTTCCTCAGTCATAATCGCTACAAGCATGTCTTCTTTTACTTCATTAATAAACCTTCCCTTGGGTCTTTCTTTTCTTATTATGACGAGTACATCCAACCTCCTCCTCCTCCTCCTCTTCCTCCTTCTCCTCCTCCTCCTCTTCCTCTATATACTATATTATCCTCCTGATAGTCTTCCCCATCCCTCTGGTACAAAACTAGTATAATGTGGCTGGAAGTAACATCGAAAACAGAAAAGGAAATGATGAAATGGACAAAAGCTGCACTTATGAGTACTACGACAGAATGAATGGTAAAGAAAATGAAGAAGGACAAATGTAGATGCAAAGTAAGAACAATGCACACAAAAAAGGCACGTAAAAAGAGAAAGGGCACATTACTCAGATGGGAAAGAGCGAGAAAAAAAATAGAGAAAAAAATAAAAAAACTATTTAAATTCTCTCATGAATGCAAGCAAATATGATTGAGAAAAAAAGAGAAAAGAAATACATGTACACACACACACACACACACACACACACACACACACACACACACACACACACACACACACACACACACACACACACACACACACACCTGTTTGTGGTGATTATGATGAGTGCTAGGAAATAAAGCACAAGTGGAAATAGTTTTATGTTTCTAAAAATGAATACATAATATATTAACTAGAGGAAGAAGAAAAAAGTGGAAGAAGAAGAAGAAGAAGAAGAAGAAGAAGAAGAAGAAGAAGAAGAAGAAGAAGAAGAAAGAAAGAAAGAAGAAAGAAAGAAGAAGAAAAAGAAAAAATAAAGAAGAAAGAAGAAGAAGAAGAAGAGGAAATGATTAACAAGAAGAAGAAGGAAAGGAAGAAGAAGAAAGAAGATAACAAGGCTGGTAAAATAAAATTCCATTCTCCATAATAATTCCATCATCCATCACAGTTAGCAAATAGAGTCGTGAAAAGACTTCAGAAAATCAAAGCTTTACCTTATCACATGCTTGATTTCCGTAATAACCTTCACTTAGATTTATTTATTTATTTATACCATGTGGATATTTTTTTAAGGTACCTCCTATCTCAAAGCCCACCCGCTAGGAAACCGTTGCCACGAGTGAGGAAGCCCAACCTACACTCGGACCGTGGACAGGATTCGAATCCGTGCCCTTGGAGACCCCTTCGGATCTCAAAGCACGCATGGAGGAAATTCGGATTATTAAACTTCACACTTGAAAGGATGCATGGGATAAAATGGAGGTCAATTAATATCTCATGACCAGAATATTACTGTGCTCTGACCAACAAGACGGCTATGTAACGAAGCTCTTATTCAAATATTTTTGTCAGTGTAAACCTTGTAGAAGTTGATAAAAGAAGAAAAAAATGCGAATATGCAAACTAAAATCTTTTCAAACTATTTTTATTCTCTCTCTCTCTCTCTCTCTCTCTCTCTCTCTCTCTCTCTCTCTCTCTCTCTCTCTCTCTCTCTCTCTCTCTCTCTCTCTCCAATTTTTTTTATATTTTTCTTTTCTTTCCACCACGTTTTCTGCTTTTAACTTATTTTTCTGTCTACTTTTTTCCGACTACCTCAAAGGTCTCCTCCCTCACCTGCCTCCTCCACCAGGCAATCTCTAATCCCTCACTCTTTTGTCGAGGATCAACTTACAACATAATTATGGATTTTTAAACACAAACTTGGAATACACCCTGAGAGGAACGCTGACTCTGCTGCCTACACGCACACACACACACACACACACACACACACAAGCTCAGAGAGAGAGAGAGAGAGAGAGAGAGAGAGAGAGAGAGAGAGAGAGAGAGAGAGAGAGAGAGAGAGAGAGAGAGAGAGAGAAAGAAAATAAATACAGAATTAGATATAAGAAATATATTCAAGGAAAATATAATGGCAAAACGTAGATTGTAATCCTGTTTTTGAAAATCTAATTATAAAATTATACATTTGACTTATATACAAGGATAATTCTGAGCAGATGTGAGCGGCAGGTACTTTATTAGTATATTTAAACAACTACATGAAGAGAACCCAACGAAAAATATTAACAGAAATGAATCTTTACACATGAATTCGTATGCACCACATTCCATATACTATTGGGAAAAAAAATGAACACTGCAAATACTTTAATAAAAAAGAAATATTATGCACAAAGTCAAAATGGAAACAAAATGAATATAAAAGCATTTTGCTAATAAAATATATATATATATATATATATATATATATATATATATATATATATATATATATATATATATATATATATATATATATATATATATATATATATATATATATATATATATATATATATATATATATATATATATATATATATATATATACACACACACACACACACACACACACACACACACACACACACACACACACACCGCTGCTAAGTCAACAGGCGTGACCTCAAGCCTCGCCAGGAAGACCACCTTCCTTCCCTCCGACTATTTTTGAAAGAAGCTTAAGTTCGGAAACCGAGAAGCTGCCATGGAGGAAACTCAGGCGCCCCTTACAGGAGTCGAGAGGAGAACCCAATTACGAGACGGAGATTTTACCACTAGGTAAAGTTAGAAGACGCTTCGCGGTGGACAGCAGTTTGTGGGCAAGGTGGGTGATGTGAGGCTGAAGTGGACGAGAATACTAGACGAGGGCAGTGAGGTACTGGATGGCCTGAGCCTGAGGGGACACGGTAGTTGAGAGGGACTGCGAGGAAAGTCTTGAGGAAATTCTCTTTCAAAGTGTGCTTCGAATTTTACTCTTGGATGACTCCTGTCTTGTGGATCTGCTTGCCCGCGGAAGGAAAGTAACCGTGGTACACAAGTTGGGGGCCACTCCTTCAGTGCAGAAGTGCAGTAAATATTATTATCCACAAGAGGCTCATGCGAAGAGGCTCGGCATGTGTTAGCACCTCACGCATCCCTCTTGTTTGTGAGCCATTACGACAGACTCCTTCAGATGAGGAGTCTTTCCAGAAACAACTTTAATTCGCTTAAAGCACAGCAACACGTGGACACTAGCACACTTTCTCACATGTACCCAAACACACACTACACTACCACCATGCCCACGTATTCTTTCCCCCATTATACACACTCCCCAAAACAGGCAGCCCTCCCCTCCTCGAGGCGAGGGATCGATCACAGCCGGCGGTGAGGCTGTCCTTGTGCGGCAGGTTAATGAGACCCTTCTGGGGCGGCAAGAAATCTGATCCAACAAAGGACAGGCTGACATTACAATATCCCCAAAACCTTTGAAGCGGATGAGTAGAAGGTGGACCTTGGAAAAATATAAAAATATCTTTACAACATGATAATTCATAAATGCGAATGACGTAACTCGGTCCTAGTTATGCGGAAAGCATATCTGTTTACAGATATGATTCATAAGATTTAGCAAACATAATTCAACTTAGAACGGCTGTGAAAATTAACCTGAAAAATGTGCATGCGATTGAGCAGCAGTGATGTAAGCCAACAAGTTTATGGAATATTTGCCGACGACTACGACGAGCAGCTAAGGAGATTACAGTAACATTTTCTTATCGAGATAAGGAACTGCACCATAACAATAGGCAGGTGACATAACTGCTAAGAAGTATAACATAATTGAACTACTCATATGTCTCAGTTCATATGTTTCCAGTAAAACAACCACACAAGTGAAGCAACCATAGAGAAAGATTGAGACCAACACAAAAATAAAATTACATATTTCCATCAAAAGACAAGTGACAGAGACAGGAAGATGCGGAGTGTAGCTATTTCTGTGAAGATTCATGACCATCGCCTCTGGTAACAGCGACAGCCACCTGTAGGCCAACTGGCTTCTTCCCAGCTTTAATTATGAAGAAGCATACTGAAAATACGAGAGGTTGACACTGGAAAGCTTCATGAAGAAAGAAATCTGTGAAAGACGGAAGTGTTCAAATTGAGATTGAGGAGTGATATTGGAAAGAGCAAACCAATAAAGGAGGTAGTGCAAATGTTCAGGGCAGATAAGGAAAGGTTTAGACTGGTAATATGTTCAGTAAAAAAATAAACAAATAAATAAAAAAGCAAAAATATAATGGACAACATTGTAAAAGTATGAAAGTCACTGACTACAACCACAATAGTGAACATTCATTTGGAATACTAGATATAAATTGTGATTTTCTACAATATTTTCACGAAAAGTTTCCTTGTAATTATTTTAATTTCTTATGTTATCTTTAATAATTGTCTACATCATCCTACCTACCATATAATTTCCATTCTTATCCACTAAAGCCGACAGAAATATATATATATATATATATATATATATATATATATATATATATATATATATATATATATATATATATATATATATATATATATATATATATATATATATATATATATATATATATATATATATATATATATATATATATATATATATATATATATATATATATATATATATATATATATATATATATATATATATATATATATATATATATATATATATATATATATATATATATATATATATATATATATATATATATATATATATATATATATATATATATACACACACACACACACACACACACACACACACACACACACACACACACACACACACACACACACACACACACACACACCACGTGGATCGAGACTTCCTGAAGTCGCTGTCTGGAGAGGCAATAAAGGAGTCAATAACACTCGATGTCTATTTAAACAACGATAGGCTACCAATGAAGAGATAAAAAAGGTGAAATCAAGAATATCAGTGAAAAACAAAAAGTAAATAGTTGAATAAATAGTCTAACAAATAAAAAAAATATGTAGATAAATAAATAAATAAATAAAAAGATAAATAAATAAATTAATAAGTAAATAAATGAAGAGAAAAAATAAATAGATGACCAAGTGGTGAATACAATGAAATATACATGATTACAGCAGACATATCGGCATAAAATCATTGTTTTGTTGAAGCTGCAGTGGATGAGGTGCGCAAAAGTTTATGATTATAGTTTAAACTTGTTTTTTAGGTGATTTACTGGCTGAAATGCACAATTTGGAACAACTGGATTCGAAAAAAACTTTTACAATTATATGATTTCAAAATATCATATGCTTTACCAACTCTTTCAGGAAAATAAGTATATAAATCAATAAGTAAAATGAATAGATGAATAAAAAAACGGGAACATTATAAGCAAATAAGACCATTTGTGCAATAGCTTTGGATTAAGATCTACTCCACCAATCTTTCTTAATCTAATCAGTCTCTTGAATATGCACTCCTGTACCTCAGTTCAGATGGAATTAACCTCACGATCTTCTCTCTTTCTTTACATCTAACTAAACAATTTATCACTCTGATCTCAATGTAAAAAGACGATTGTATCAGTGCCAGGATTTACTAAAGCTTCCCGAAAAAGTGAAAGTATTACGATTTTTTTTCTTTACATCTAACGAAACAATTCATTACACTGATCTCAATGTAAAAAGACGACTATATCAGTGAGAGGATTAAATTTTCTAAAGCTTTCTCAAAAAGTGAAAGTTTTTGACTAATCACACGTTGGACATGACATAGACACGTACACGTACTAGATATACGAATTATCTATGCAAAAATACGCACCGTCGCTTTCCTCAGAATCAGATAATATCCTCTGCTCAATTCAGTCCTCTTCTCTTTCTTCACCTTTCCAAATTTTACTAACTTCCTTCTCCACTAATCCTCTCCTGCATCTCACCTTTTTTTTTTTCTCTCTCTTATTGGAAATTCAATTCCTCAACACTTTCTCTCCTCTTTTCCTTCACTATTATTCTGATTTGTTTTATTCTTCATTTATTTTCTAGAATATTTTTTCTTATAACGTTTCTTTGTTTGTAATAAAATTTTTTCAATTCATTATTTTCTTTCTTTTACATAATTATGCTTCTATTTCATGTTTTAACTTCTTTTTGCTCATCCTCCTCATTCTCCTCCAAAGTCTTCTCCCATTCCTCCTTTCATTGGTAATTCACTAGATAGGAGGAAAAAAAAGTGAAAGCCTTTTTTTACCTACACAATAAAAAAATATAAGAAAAAGCATTCCAACATTGGATCTTGATTCAATTTATAGGGAATAAGACGAGTTAGCGAAGGATGGAGGAGGTAAGTATGGTAGAAAGAAGAAGAAAAAAGAAGAAGAAGAAGAAGAAGAAGAAGAAGAAGAGAAATGAACTTAAAACTGAAAATTCTCCTCACAAAGAGAAAAAATAGAAAAATGGACAGAAACCGACAGAAATAAAAAAAAAGTAAACACACACACACACACACACACACACACACACACACACACACACACACACACACACACACACACACACACACACATATTCATATCGCATGAGTCCCCAAATATTGCACCAATCCCAATACATACACGTCAGCGCCACCGTATAATTATTCAGGTGACTGCTCAAACTGATTGCTATACACGTCAACAACAGGAAGATGGGGTATGGAAGGAGGTGATGTGTTTATTGCGTTCTCTTATATATATATAAACAAAAGAATCTATAGTAGTGTGTCAGTGATTCCTCTCATGTGTTTGACCATGTCCCTTTTTTGTAAACACTTTTTACGTTTCTTCTGACTTCTCTCAACTTGATTCTGTTCCCTTCATATCATATTTTCACCTGTCCCATTTTGCATGGTTGATGTCTTTCATTTTAATATTCTCTCTCTCTCTCTCTCTCTCTCTCTCTCTCTCTGTATATATGAGGTAGTTGGCTGGTTTTTGGCTTACATAGGTTCCCTATACGTTGTTGTATGGCATTTCAATATTCACCTTGGGTTTTATGTTTCATGCAACGGGAAGCTCGTGTCAAACTGCTGATGCTCGAGTATGTCAGAGGCACTACTGAAAGCATGGACTTCATTGATAAAATCAAATCTACAGTACTGACTTTTTTCTCTTCAGAAGAAAGCACCATAACTTAACACCACATGTGTAAGACCTATATCGATTATATTTGTGACGTCAATATTGAGGTATAATTCATGTATGTCAGTCAATAGCTGAGGCTACAAAGTATTTCATGCGTCTTGATGTCTTTTGGATATATTCTTCACGGTAAAGCTAGAATAATACTCGCGTTTTCGCAACACGCACATGAGATGGAAGCATTGGACAAGGAATCGTCTCTGCTATAGCTGTACTTTATTATGAGACATTAGTTATAAAGACTATGTTTTGGATATCTCTTTTAACAAGGTGATGCCACACACACACACACACACACACACACACACACACACACACACACACACACACACACACATATATATATATATATATATATATATATATATATATATATATATATATATATATATATATATATATATATATATATATATATATATATATATATATATATATATATATATATATATATATATATATATATATATATATATATATATATATATATATATATATATATATATATATATATATATATATATATATATATATATATATATATATATATATATATATATATATATATATATATATATATATATATATATATATATATATATATATATATATATATATATATATATATATATATATATATATATATATATATATATATATATTCCACAAGGGGAATCAATCGACGGATTATTGGGTAGAGAAATGGAGGTGGAAGCTCAGCTGAATAGAGATTGGAGGGGAAACGGAGGAAAATTGAATCTATATCGACCGGTTTTTTTCCCCTATCTTTCTCTCGACTGAAGGGCAAGGCTTTTGATCTGGCAGGCGGCCCCCAATGGGACCTTCCTTCCCTCAAAAGGTTCCCTCATTTCAACTACGTAAGAAAGGCAAAAATATTCCCTGCCTGGCACTCTGAACACTCAGCTCTTCATGAAAAAATTATGTGTGCTCATGCTCGCGCATACACGCATGCGCCAGCTTTCAATCCTTCTCTATATCGTCAGGAGGATACGCAGATGGTTGCTTCAAGACGTCCACATTCACTGTAATCACGATATGTTGCAACGCGGACGAAGAGAAGGAGGGAGTCTTGCCTTGATGTGACACAAGCATATGGAATTCCAGGTACTAATAATCTTACGAGGCGTGTGTGTGTGTGCTTGTATGTTAAAGCTCTCTCTCTCTCTCTCTCTCTCTCTCTCTCTTTCTATTTTTTTCTCTTCACCCCATCCGATTTTTCAGGGTTCCCTTCTTTAACATCGCGAGGCTCCTGCACGGTATCGGCTTTGCTATCGACTGGTGGTGTGCGCCGACTGTAAGGTGGTTGAGAGAGAGAGAGAGAGAGAGAGAGAGAGAGAGAGAGAGAGAGAGAGAGAGAGAGAGAGAGAGAGAGAGAGAGAGAGAGAGAGAGAGAGAGAAAAACTGTACTACTTCCTACCTGAATATGTTTTGAGGATTAAGTAGTTTAATTGAGTTTTTCCTAGCAAGTGTGACCGTAGAACACAAGTAAGATTAGATGATAACAGTGAACTAAAAAAAAAAGTACATTAAAAAGGAAAAAAAAAACATGAATAGAACGTGCGAAGAAAGTAAAACACGATTAAAACTTCTCGAGCAAAATCACGAGAAAAAAAAGGAAAAAAAAGAAAAAAAAAAAAATCCACAGATAACTCTACATCTCGCTAAGACACGACTCAACTTTCCGGAATCGCAAATTATCGCAGCCAAGGGTTAGAGTTTGCAGTTTTCAGTCATCACTTAATTGGCCCGCCACTAAAACTGCAATTAAGGCTTGATCGATCCAGAGTCTGGAGCCATTAATAAACAAATCGCTCAGAAAATTAGAAAATTAACTGGAGGGTCATCAACCGCCTGGCCACCAAGTGCTGCCAATCACATTATGAGAAAAAGGGGAGAGCGAGGAGCGAAAGTGGTGAAGTGGGGAGTGAGATGAGGGCTTGTGGGTGGGCGTGGAGAGAGAGAGAGAGAGAGAGAGAGAGAGAGAGAGAGAGAGAGAGAGAGAGAGAGAGAGAGAGATACGTGAACCAAGCTATCACACATCCTTACAAGTTCCCTGTAAATCACTTTCACATAATTTAAATTGATGGGAAAAAGAGAAATATTAGCACTGGTAAGTGGAGCAAACTGATCCATTTCCTTTTTATATCACTTGTCTTTTTTCTAGTTTATTCTTTATTACTCCTCTATATTCTGTAAACGACTTCACTTAATTTCTGGTTCGTATTCTTCCTTCCAACATTTCTCTCTCTCTCTCTCTCTCTCTCTCTCTCTCTCTCTCTCTCTCTCTCTCTCTCTCTCTCTCTCTCCAATCAGATATGTATAGCATTCTACCCAGACCGGCAAAGGTGCACTATCGCCACAGAATCCCTGCTGTCCATTTTCTGTACATCAAAAGATTCACTCGCTCACTTCTCCTTACGCAACTTTTCCTATGTGTGTGTGTGTGTGTGTGTGTGTGTGTGTGTGTGTGTGTGTGTGTGTGTGTGTGTGTGTGTGTGTGTGTGTGTGTGTGTGTATGAATGTGTGCGTGTATACGTGCATATTTGTATCACTGATTCACTGAAAAACCCTAGACTTCCTCACGTCAGTCACCTTCACTTTATAATGTTTTGAAATGTGTAATGTTCGTTTTATATTATTATCAGTATAAGTTATTGATCAGCACTTCATTAGTTTCTTTTCATAAATCAATATCTAGTCCTGCTGTGTTTCTTCTCTTCTTCAACCACAGACTTACACACGTTTAACCTTCATTTTACAGTGTTTTCAGGCACGTAATCTATATCTTTTAGTTTTTTTTTCTTCCGGTATAAGTTATTGTTTACGTTTCTTTCATAGATTAGAATCCTTCCTACTCTTCCACAGCCTCTCTGATGTTCATATGGAATCGTTTTTCCTCACTAATCCTTTTCATACGGGTCTGTCTTCTGCTTCCTCTTCACTCAACTCTCACTCCCTCAAATCATGCACGCAGTCCTTCCATATTTTAATATAACCCCTTGGTACACCATTATCTAGTTACAAAAGCCTCTGAGAAATCTTTACCTGCTCTACAGCCATATCCAATCTTTGAAATGAGGAGAAATTTTAAAACATGTTCTTTTCTTCGCTAACTTTATTGCGTATGTTTATAGGCTTTACACAATATTTTAGGTGCTGCTAAATGTTTCGTTTCTTAGTGAAAGACTTAATCCACATCCAATAACATGCAAAAACTACATACATGAATATCAGGATACCCACACCTCGTCCCTCTCGATGTCGGCCTGGATGTGAGAGTTCTCTGACCATCCTCTTTTCTATGTAGGGTTCTTTGATCTCCCTATTCCCAGTTCCCTCCCTTCATCTTTATCTTATCTTCCTTCATCTCCCTCCCTGGCGTAGGTATACATACATACATACATACACTCGCTCTTTCTCGTCCCTATTCCCATTCCACCTTTCATGCTGGATATCATCAGCCAGCCCCCAAATGCTCCTTCTCATTCATGTTTTATCTTATTTCCTCTCTTATTTTTTCCCCCGATTTTGCTTTTGAAATTTATTTAAATCTATCTGCTTTTCCCTTATCTTATTTTTCTTCTTCTCTGCCACATCTTTTTTCCACCTCCTCTTGCTTTCTTCTTCTTCTTCCATTTTTTTTCTTCTTTCCTCTTCCTCCTCCTTCTACTTCTTTTTTTCTTCTTCTTCTTCTTCTTCTTCTTCTTCTTCTTCTTCTTCTTCTTCTTCTTCTTCTTCTTCTTCTTCTTCTCCTCCTCCTCCTTCTTTTTCTTTCTCCTTTTCCTCTTTTCTGTTACATTTTATCCACTTTCATCTCCACTTCCTCATTTGTTTTAAAACTTTTGAGTTTCCTCCACAACAATACACTGTGGAAGTAACTGTCTGAATGGTCTACTGTCATTTCAGGGTCTGTTGGGTCTATTTCTGACCGATTTTACATGTGAGAGCAACTCTATTGATAATAGACCTGTTTGCAAATGTATTTGCTTTTTTTTTCCGGTAGAAGAGTTTCGCATGTCATCACTCTTGCCTCGGGCCTCTGCTCCTCTCGGGTACCATGATATTGCCTCCCTATTTTTGGGGATGTTCTGTTATATGTTAAATATCAACATTCATTTCAAACGTTTAGTCACAATGATCAATTTCAAAGGGCAATTAGAGAAGTTGAAACTCAACAGTTATCACGAATGAACAATAATGTTCTATATAACGTTGGATTCATATATACTTGGATTTTTTCATGATATATAGTGTTACTAACAATGTATTTGCATATGCATATACATTACCTTACAAAAGGACAGTGCCTTATAATTACCTTTTTGTTCTTTTATAGACGTAGTCGACAAAAATTCTGCATGTACGTACATTATGATAATGCGTCAATAAAATTCTCACTAACTTTTGATTGTGATCATCGCAGTAATGAATAAGTAGATGGAACAAGAGACGCAGGAATGCCTTGTTTTAGTGTGTGTGTGTGTGTGTGTGTGTGTGTGTGTGTGTGTGTGTGTGTGTGTGTGTGTGTGTGTGTGTGTGTGTGTGTGTGTGTGTGTGTGTGTGTGTGTTTTATGTGGTCTTTGGTGATCGTGGGTAGTTTCTCAGTAACTTCTGTTTTTTTTTATTTATTATTCATTTTTATTAAGAGTATTGTACATGCCAGATTACCTGAATCAAGTGTGCTAGAAGCCATGGAGGGGAAAACAATGGTGTCTATGATACGCCTTGACTAAACCTTCTCATTTCTACTTGTCCTAATTCATTCTTTTTCTTATTTTTCCCTTTTCACTTAACATACAACATTCACTCAAACTAAATGTTATAGAGTGTGTAGAAAACCAAATGCATAATTACCAACCTTAAATAGACATCTTATCCCCTAAATTAATACACGATCATATCCATACTCACAAGATATGAAGATGAAAATTAATGAATATGAACGAAAGTTTCTGACAAAGTTACAAAATTAATGAGGAGCAACGAAAAATACAAAGTTGCGCGCAATGCCTCTACTTTTTTTTTGATGTTAGAAGTATACACTTTCCTTTTTCTTTGGCAGTCCTCGGGGGCAATAGCCTTTTAGCTTATTTGTTTGGGTGCAGAGGTGAGAAGAATCGATAAGACAAGGAGGAGGGGCGGAAGAAAGAACGGGAATGGGTGAATGGAGGGTGAGATTTGGAGGGCAGAGAGAAAGATGGAGAGATGAGGGGAGAAGACAATAGTTGAGAGAGAGAGAGAGAGAGAGAGAGAGAGAGAGAGAGAGAGAGAGAGAGAGAGAGAGAGAGAGAGAGAGAGAGAGAGAGAGAGAGAGAGAGAGAGAGAGAGAGAGTTTTATGATGTATCGACGTTTAAGTATTATAAAGATTAGTTTTCCACGAGGTTATATTCAACATCACTAGTTTTCTTTCTTCTGATGAATATGACACTGGCTATTAAACAGACTGTCCTTAAAATGATGTTTCTCGTAAAAACAAAAGCATACTTATACACGAGCACAAGCAGCAGATCTTTCCAGTTATTGAAAATTGTGTAATCTTACTCCAAGTGCGGAAACAGTAAACGTGGATATGACAGTAGTAAATGAGTAACTAAAAGTAGTATTAAGAACATTCATTACGTTAAAGTGAATGCAGTCTTATAATGGATTCCACGATAAGTATAATGTGATGTCACTGTTCTGATAGAATTTGAAATCATTCACAATAAAATACCATCTTTTATCTTTTAGCTTGCGTACAGTGGTAACGCGCAGGCCTGGCATTTCTAAGGTCTGCAGATTGAGTCTCGCTCAGGATCTTGAGTTTAAGCCGTTTCCTGGGAGGTTACTGGTGTGGTTGGAGCGCCACAGTGGGGAGTTGGGTTCACCTGGCTCACGTTCTGGAAAGCATCAGATTCCGGAACTACAACCAACGAACTTTAACTTTAAAATTCCGATTCCTAAACAAATTCCACTTGTATCAAGAGACTCTATTATAGTTTGATTTGAAATTGAATAAAATGCAACGCTCACTGAGTTTTTCACTTTTTCTATCATTACGGTGATACTTAAAACAGAATCCGGACTACTTACTTCTCTAATTTCACAAGTCACACTTTATGTCTAGTTTCCTCGTTTACAACATAAATGAGGTACTTTTAATGGACAATGTATCAAATAAAGGCGCAAGTAACTGGGGAACTGAGAGAGAGAGAGAGAGAGAGAGAGAGAGAGAGAGAGAGAGAGAGAGAGAGAGAGAGAGAGAGAGAGAGAAAACCTTCAGACTGACGTACTTAAAAAAAAAAAAAAACTTTTACAGAAAGGAGACCAATTGAAGTCCTATATTGGCTCTTCATGCTCCTGCTACTCTACTTCCCCTTCCCTCCCCGTCTCGCCCCTCGCCTCCTCCTCCCCTTCGCTCGGCAGCACCACTCATTTCGTCAAGGTAAGTGGATTTCGGTCACGCAGTTTCAAAGAGTCGTCAGCGTGAGTACCTTTCCAGCGAACGGGCAGCCACATCCCCGAGACCCGCCAACCGGAAACTGTAATACTTACCCGCCCTCTACACTATGCACGCACACACGCATGCACGCACACACACACACACACACACACACACACACACACACACACACACACACACACACACACACACACAGTAGCACACACACACAGTAGTAGTAGTAGTAGTAGTAGTAGTAGTAGTAGTAGTAGTAGTAGTAGTAGTAGTAGTAGTAGTAGTAGTAGTAGTAGTAGGAAAGTAATAAGAGTAGTAGTATCAGTAGTAGTAGAAATTATAATAATAGTTGTAGTGTTTTAATTGGCAAACTTAGCAGTGCAAAAACATTTAATACAAATACAAAATCGCGCACGCACACGCACACAGACACACACACACACACACACACACACACACACACACACACACACACACACACACACACACACACAGACACAAGACATTAAAATAAAATAACAAAATGCAAAGGAAATTAGTATATCAATTACAGATCAGACTCAATTACAGTTACAATATCCAAACAAACGATATAGTATTGGAAAATAATGCACTTTTTGTCATTTAATGAATACCCTGCGGACTAGCAAACAATGGAGAGAGAGAGAGAGAGAGAGAGAGAGAGAGAGAGAGAGAGAGAGAGAGAGAGAGAGAGAGAGAGAGAGAGAGAGAGAGTGTGTGACGGCGTAGAGAGCAGTGGGCGGCATAAGGGAAAGTGGGCTATGTAAGGAGAGGGAGGGATAGTGTTTTTGGTTGATGCGCTCTGGGCGGGCGTCTGAATGGAGGAAGACCAATTGCAATACTGGCAAATGAATAGGGAAAGACGCATTGCAATATCAACAAATGGACTCTCGCTCCGGTCCCGCCACCCTGCCGAGAGTCTACCAGTCTTTGTGTTCTCCACTTCGATCATTGGATCAAAGTTGAGCGCGGGATGCGAACAAGTATTCTTCATCAGTTATCAGAACCAGCTTGTAGGTCAGCCCTCACTTGGTTACTTGGGCGGAAGGGAAGAAGGGATGTAGAAAACAAAAAAAAAGGAGTTAAAAATGTATAGGTGACACCGAAAAATTAAGAGGAGGAAGAGAAGGAGGATGAAGAGGAGTAGCAGGAGAAAGATGAGGAGGAGGAGGCGGAGAAGGAGTAGGAGGAAGTGGAGGAAGGTGACGACTACGGTAACGACTGGAAGGAAGAGGACGACTAGAACGAGAACTAAGAAGAAAGAATAATGCTAGGAGGATATGTTCCAAGAGGAGAAACAGGACGACGGTGGGGACAAAGATGGGTACAACGACGGAAAAGAGGAAAAAGTGAAGAAGATGGAGGTGAATGAGAAGTATACAGAAGGACAAAAAAATAAAGAAAAAAAAACCTCATTGTAAAGTCTCTGAGGAAAGTAATCTCGTAAGAATAAGAAGTTTTACCTGAAGAGGAAGGTGGTTAACGGAAGTGCATTCGAATATATGAAGACGTCTTAGAACAAAAGAAGAAAGGGGAGCGAGTTCAAGAGCGCAGCAAAGTAATAGGAGTGAGGCTCGCCGTGGTAAGAGTTGCAGAAGGAAAAAAGAGAGGGTTCAAGAGGGAGGTGAGGAGCGGAGGAAGAAATGGGCTACGGGATGCATAGGTAAGGGATGTGCGCACATTGTAATAATGTAGAACAGATTGGTGGGTGGTGGGTGGTGTAAAGAAACTCAGGGAGAGCAGGAGCACTTTATTTCTCTAACGTTTCACCCATAGGGCTTCTTCTGAGAGTTTCTTTACACCACCCACCCGGATGTACGCACAGTATGTAGGTGGTTAAAGGGGAAAACCTGAAGGAGGACGATAAGGGAAAAACACGATGGGGAGAAGCCGCAAGGGAAAGACCAGTATGAGGAAGAGAAAGAGTATAGGAGCAGGAGGAAGGAAAAAAAAAAAATAAATAAACAAAGGTGGTGATGGAGTAATTCTTGTGAGCTGCCATTCATTCCTGCACCCTCCTCAGGTGTTGGTGAGGTGTTGACCAGTAGACAGTTTTGATGTGCAAGCTAACATCATTTTTATTTTTTTTCCTTTTGATATATATATATATATATTTTTTTGACGTACCTAACAAGTGATATGGAGTAATATGTTGACGCAAAATCCGCAGACAGTTTTCTGTGTGCAAAGAGTACTTACCAACTCAGATATAAACACTGACTGAATAAGAATGTTTGCCTATAAATCTTTGAAATAGTTTCTGTACTAATTTGAGGTTCTAAGCTGAATTTATGTATGATGTATAGCATATTATGTTGTACAGCGCAAACTTCATGCTATGTAAGAATACCGCTCTGTCCTAGGTAATTGATAGCCATGAGAACACCCTATGTAGGTGCCCACTAAAGCCTCACTCCTGTTAATTAAAGCAAGTTGATTAGTTTAGAGTGTTCATGGCATTTTCTTCTCTGATATTTATTTCTTTTACTTTCGACATTACTAAAATTCAAAGAAAAGAAAAATGTTACACTGCTGGAAATAACCTGTGTTCCTCTGTATTTTGTGCTTTCCACTTGGCTGGGAGAATGATCCCATGAAAGCAGCCTCACAGAAAGTTAAAAGGTGAACGGAAGATATTTTTAAGGATCCATGGAGATTAACGCATTGAGTGTTTTGTCTTTCTGCATTTCATTACAGACAAACACGGAGTCCTTCCTTCTCCCTTCGCTCTCACGTTCATACAAACGGCTCATACGTTCATCCTACTGTAAAAGTTCAGACACAAGACTTTGTCTTTTGTTTTGGAGCAATTCTTCCGTGTATTCAATGTGAAAAGTCTTCCTTTGTCCAGAGATGTGAATAGCTGGCCACTTTTTTCTCTCAGTTCAATGTTGAAGTACCCTTTTACTTAATTTTTATGGTAATAAAGAATAGAATTTTCTAATGTTTTTATTTTTTTCCCTTTTTCGGTACAAATCAGAAAACCGGCTAACGGCAGTAAAAGAAAGTTTGGGTACGTGAAAATGTGTATTTCTCGTCCCTTAAACAGCGAAGAAAAGATTTATGGTTTGCTTCTGACAAAAATGTTACGAGAATACTTGTTCTGGCATTAGGTTTTACAAAGATGTCTCGGTGTCAGAACAGATCACTTTAGAGCTCCTCCACTGATACTTACAGAACTCTTATCAGTCATAGTGGCAAGAAATAAAACAGTTAAAATATACGAGAGAGAGAGAGAGAGAGAGAGAGAGAGAGAGAGAGAGAGAGAGAGAGAGAGAGAGGTGACCTTGTGGACAGACCAATTAGCTGAGACACTAGAGAGAGCGCGAGAGGCCATTTACCCTTGTCACCATCACCTAGACATTGCCTCCTCTTAGCGCCCTGCCGCGGCCCTCCCTCCTCGCTCTGCTCTCGTTCTTCCTCACTCCACGCTCTCCTCCACTCTCTTGCAAACAGACTTTCCTTGTTTCTCGCCATTTCTGCTTCCCCCTCTCTTCCTTTCCATTTGTTTTCGCGTCTCTCTTTCTTAACAAGCGAGCCTGTTTCCTCTCGCTTTGCTTTTTTTTTTTTTTTTTTTTTTTGGTTTTGTCCTATGACTTGTCTCACATGAATGCATTTGAATCAATCGCTAGTTTAATCCTTCAGTACTGGGACGCATTTTTACCATGACATTATTTTATTGACATTAGGAAGAGTATATGGAGGTCAGAAGATTAATGGCTAGTTTTCACTATTTTAATCCCCTTACATAAGTTTTTGAAGGTGTACCAAATCACCATATAGTAACCAAAATGAATATGGAACGAGTCATGGTACTGAAGGGTTTCAGCAGAGTTTGTTCTTACGCTTGAGATGATACAAAAGATGGTGGTTTCATGATGGACACACACATAAAAAAAGGTAAATTGAAAATGTGACCTGGTAGAAGAAACTAAATATACCACATTAGTAAACAGAAAACACACAAACAATTAGCTTAAACAAGGAAAGGAAAATAAATAAGCAAATGAATGTAATGGGAGATATAATTCACATTAACATCACCATGAAATAATGAGAATCGATTATACGTAAGGCTGACAGAGGTGAAGATTAGAGCCTGATGTAAAATGGACACCAATGATCAAAGAATGTGGAGGATGGAAACACTTAATGTGCTACAGTCTACCATGGAGAGAGAGAGAGAGAGAGAGAGAGAGAGAGAGAGAGAGAGAGAGAGAGAGAGAGAGAGAGAGAGAGAGAGAGAGAGAGTAAACTACCTCGTGATGCAGAAGTTTAACGGCGAGACACCACGAGACGTCTGTGTGTGTGTGTGTGTGTGTGTGTGTGTGTGTGTGTGTGTGTGTGTGTGTGTGTGTGTGTGTGTGTGTGTGTGTGTGTGTGTGTGTGTGTGTGTGTGTGTGTGTATGCAAGCGAGCGCACAGTTTATTAATTATGAGTCCAAATAAAAAGGAAGAGGCCAGAAAAATAGAGAGAGAGAGAGAGAGAGAGAGAGAGAGAGAGAGAGAGAGAGAGAGAGAGAGAGAGAGAGAGAGAGAGAGAGAGAGAGAGAGAGAGAGAGAGAGTCAAAATGAAGTCAACGAAATGAACAAGAAAATAACAAAATACGTAAAGATAAATAGCTCTTTGTCTGTTTCATAATTTGTCGAGTCTTCTGTATCATAGTCATCCTCCACCACCACCACCACCACCACCACCACCACCACCACCACCACTTCCCCTTCCTTCTCCTACTGCTGCTGCCCTGCCTCTCTCCCTCCCCTTTAGATTATGAGACAAAACCAATTACGACGTCTAATGGGCCCTGTGGATTCTCTGCTGACGGGTACGCGGCTGCCCAAACAGGCCCTGGCGGAGGGTGGCATTTGCATCTCATTAAGAGACCACCCCCTGATCAGAGAGAGAGAGAGAGAGAGAGAGAGAGAGAGAGAGAGAGAGAGAGAGAGAGAGAGAGATTAAATAGACAAATGAAAGATCAGACCTAAGCGGAGAATCTGAGTGGCTGGCAAGAGGAATCAAAGGGTAAAATTGGATCGTCTATAGATTATTAAGAGAAAGCCAACTAATATATATATATATATATATATATATATATATATATATATATATATATATATATATATATATATATATATATAAGTGAAGAAAATATACGGTTATAAATGAAATGAAAGGAAAGTTTGTCGCATGGAAAACAAAGGAACAAAACAGCAAATCAAATCACAGTCAAAGGTGTGTGTGTGTGTGTGTGTGTGTGTGTGTGTGTGTGTGTGTGTGTGTGTGTGTGTGTGTTTAGGCAAATTCTTACCTGTAATCATTCGCAATTAGAAATAATCAAAGTCAACAAATTACGTTCTCTCTCTCTCTCTCTCTCTCTCTCTCTCTCTCTCTCTCTCTGTTTATTAGATACCCACATAGGCACACTACTTATGCGTGGACTACGTGTCCCTGAAAGCAGAGGCAATATATTACAGCATGCACGGCTTGTCAAAAGAGCGTCACTTAGGGGAAGTGTAATTGGCGGAACATGAAGTAAAGGGATAATATTTAGCTGCCCACTGGCCTGAGAGAATGCTGTAGGGTTATCGGCTGAGAATTATGGCAATATGTGTACATGTTTGTCTTGAATAAGTACACAAATATTATATAATTGATAAAATTCAGTAAAATCTCCTTGTTGTAATGCATCATTTCCCTCACAGACGGCATACTTACCTCACCTAATTGTAATTCAAAATATCTTACTACATATTACATACAACACGGAAATACATACACATTATCGCAACAAAGCAAACTTAACCAGACTACAAAGCCAGTAGTCCACGCTTCCCTTCACAACACCTTGCAAGCACATTTTCTCTGCATACACTAAGCATTAACACAAACATTGTAAGGCATTATACTCCACAGACCAGCAAAGAAGCAGACAATCAGCCAGACATACACACACACACACACACACACACACACACACACACACACACACACAGTAGCTGTCACATATGGACGTTACGAGCATACAAACTATAATAGCATGTAATTAGCGAGATTACCAGGGTGTCGCGGCGGTAGCGTCTTGGGATCGACTGTACACACTGCCTGCTAAGCCTAAATACGACAGTTAGGCCTAAGCACATCAAACATATGTTTCTGGAGGGGAGGGCACAAAGGGTGTCTTCGATGTGGATGTCGGGTCAAATATTTACCACCTCTACTTGGCTCACTCACTTTCATCCCAACCCTCTTTTCCCATTTTTTGTTTGTCACTCGCACTTTATCGATGTCATCTTCCTCCCCTTCTCATCTTTCTCTCCCTGTGTAATTATATATCTTCTCCATCGATCTCGTTAACTACAAAGAAAGAGAAGAAAAGGGAAAAGTATCAAAGAATATACAAATTCAATTGTATCGAGGTTGACTTTACAAAGCTAAGACTACTTTACAATGTGCTAAATACGTGATCAGAATAGCTATCGCTCAAGCAAGTCAATAAAGCTCAAACGAATGATAAAAACAAAATGAACAAAAGTCAAATAAAAGAAATTCAGTTGTACCGAGAAATCTAAGAAGCTAAACTTCTCGTGTACAAATCGTGAGAGAGAGAGAGAGAGAGAGAGAGAGAGAGAGAGAGAGAGAGAGAGAGAGAGAGAGAGAGAGAGAGAGAGAGAGAGAGAGAGAAAGCAAGGCAGCATTCTCTCCTTTTTTCCTCTACAGCTCTTAACTCTACGCTCATTCTCCTCCGTGCTCTCCTTTATATTCCCCTTTATTCTTTTCGCTCCTCCACCGCAACCTCCGGACCCTTCCTAAGTCCCATAGGTGCCTGGCCCTCTCTTTGCATTTTCTTTCACCCTTCAAACTTTGGCACTCTCACTTCCACCCTCACTCTTTGACATCAGCTGTTCCGCTCCGTTATTCCCTCTTTCCTCCTATCATCCAGGTATCTTCTGTTCAGCTTTAATGCACTCCACTAGCATGAAGAACATTTTTGTTTCTATCTTTGTTTAGTACATAGCGGATGCACACTCGCTCTCAGGTTAACCCCATCCATCAAACTCCCCAGCTGGTTAGGCCACACCATCCCCATTCCCGGCTTCAGCATCCCTCGTTCCCCTAGACCATCATCCACGAAGAAAAAATTACGCTGCCGCGATTTCAAAGAACTTCACTCGACACAAAGCTGCGAGCTCTTCCGTCCCTCTGACCGTGCCTCAGAAACAATAAAGCCACGAAGAAAAATGAGGAAAAAAATATTTAGATCGAGTTTTAGGGAAAGAGGGAGAGGAGAATGCAGGATGAGAGAGAGAGAGAGAGAGAGAGAGAGAGAGAGAGAGAGAGAGAGAGAGAGAGAGAGAGAGAGAGAGAGAGAGAGAGAGAGAGAGAGAGAGAGAGAGAGAGAGAGAGAGAGAGAGAGAGAGAGAGAGAGAGAGAGAGAGAGAGAGAGAGAGAGAGAGAGAGAGAGAGAGAGAGAGAGAGAGAGAGAGAGAGAGAGAGAGAGAGAGAGAGAGAGAGAGATAGGCTTGGGGATTTCCTTTTATTACCTTCAATTAGCCAGCGATGCACAAGTTATATTTTGCTGCATAAACGAGCACTCATCCAAGAATTACTTACATAATTTATTTATGACAAAACATTGTAAATAGTTTGTAAAACACGAGAGACGTTGACGGATGTTATACGCTGCCTTTTATGTACTGCATGAGAGAGAGAGAGAGAGAGAGAGAGAGAGAGAGAGAGAGAGAGAGAGAGAGAGAGAGAGAGAGAGAGAGAGAGAGAGAGAGAGAGAGAGAGAGAGAGAAACTCAACTACGCTCTTCTACAACAACTACTTCTACTACTACTGCTGCTGCTACTACTACTACTACTACTACTACTACTACTACTACTACTACTGCTACTACTACTAGAATAAGTGTGGGAGAGCAGATTAAAAAACAGAACAAGGCTCTTTCCTGGCCAACCTCTCAGAAAACGAAGCACAACACCATGTGACTATACAAAAAACAAGAGAAAACACACACACACACACACACACACACACACACACACACACACACACACACACACACACAGAAACAAGTACATACAGAAGAAACATAAGCCGAAACATTTATATATACCTTCATAGCAGACCTCTCATTTTGTCCTTGAGGGAAAAACAAAGGATGATTAAATGAGATAAAAGAGTAACGTTCAAGTTCTCGACGGAGTGTAAGTACAATTCACCCGCCCATCAAAGAAAAGTGCAGGAAAAAAGCTAAAAAAAAGGAAAATTGGAGGAAGCTACGGACAGAGAGAGAGAGAGAGAGAGAGAGAGAGAGAGAGAGAGAGAGAGAGAGAGAGAGAGAGAGAGAGAGAGAGGGAGGCAACAGCGGGAAACTTGAAGAGGTGAGGGTTAAGGAGAGGAGAAAGACAGAAACAGAGAGAGAGAAAGAGAGATGGAGTTATATGGTTGAAAGAGGTTACCGAGATGGATGAGTTGTGAGAGGAGTGAGGGATAAGAGGCCTGAGTGGAGGGAGCTGGGAGAAGGAAGAGAGGAGCAAGAGGTGGAGAGAGGGAAAGTGAAAGGAAAGGCGATGAAAGGTGAAAGGATTCGCTAACTATGGAGGAACGAGGGTGCTGATCAGTGTTACAGAGAGAGAGAGAGAGAGAGAGAGAGAGAGAGAGAGAGAGAGAGAGAGAGAGAGAGTACTTGAAATCTATCTATGAGCCACTTTACTTTCCTTTGAGTATGAATGAGAATGACTGGGTACAAAATCTCTCTCTCTCTCTCTCTCTCTCTTTGTACTATGTTCTGGTCATTCTATCTGAGTGATCATCAACGACTGCAGGACTGTTGTAAAAGTATAATGTGTTTCAAAAGTTACGAGTTGTGTTGTTAATGATGCGATGTTGATTGAAATGATGCAACTTTCAGCGTACGAGTTTCTTTTCCTTCTGATTTACAGCATTTTTTTTTCATTTTCCTTTTATTTTTACTTTCACCTTTGACTTGTTTTTGTGACTTTTGAATTCTTTTGCTCCCTTTCCTTCTCTCTCTCTCTCTCTCTCTCTCTCTCTCTCTCTCTCTCTCTCTCTCTCTCTCTCACTTTTCCCGGTACGGTCAAGATAACATTCAGGGGTGCTCTCCCTAACTAACGCCCAAAAATATTCCCCATGATCATCCCTGAATAATTTTTGCATCCAGATTTGTGTGTGTGTGTGTGTGTGTGTGTGTGTGTGTGTGTGTGTGTGTGTGTGTGTGTGTGTGTGATGCTGTTGTTGCTACTACAGCTACAACTAGAACAACAACAACAACAACAACAACAATCATCTGGAACCTAAAGAAAATATATATTACTTGTGTTAGAAACTTCCCTCTAATTTGATAACCTCCGAAAAGTTGAATTTTTATTAAAAATATTTCGGAATTCTTTAGTTAAAAGCAAATATGTGCGATGATAGAGAAGAACTTGCATTTTTCCCACTTGATTTTCCTGACACCTATAGCTTTTCGTGTGTGGTATCGTTACAAAGCCTTTCAACAACACGGTAGACGCAAAGATACTACTGGCAAGAGGTGGCATTGGCGCGGATGGTTAGAATATTTCACCTTGAATTAACTGAGGTGGCGCTGGTGGCGGGCGGAGAGACAATGAAGTGTATTGAGGGCCTCCTTGTAGTGCTACACAAGGGCCCTCATGCGATCCTGCAGACTCTCCACTGCATCTTCTCCAATTTGACTCTTTGTGTTGCCGTTACAGAACACAACCAGACGTAAGCTCAGGTAGAATGAAGAGGCTACAGTCGCCCTGAGTGCAGATTGAAGGGGCACCAGGAATTTCAGTGAGAAGGGGCGGTAGGCGTTAGGAGGAAACCAGACACATGGCATTATTGTTACTTTACTAAGAGTTCAAGTAGTTTGTGTATGTTCATGACAGGTTAGTGTACAGAGCTTAGCACAAAACAAGGAAAAAAGGTGTTGGGAAGCAATCCATGTAGTTTTGATTTTCTTCTAGAAGTACGTAGGAATGAAGATTGCCACATGAGTGATCGAAATATGGCGGGGGACACACTTCATCCCTGTCTAGAAGAGAGGGTTACTGTCAATGACTCGCGTGTCCGATTTTTTTAGTATATAATATTAAAACTTTATTTCAATTTAATTTTGAGGCTTAAGACTGTCGACACTATCTAATGATCACAGTCTCTTACAGCAGTGTGTCAGTCGGAGGTATATGAACCGCTTCTCATGATGTGCCAACAAATGAAATATCTTAACAGTGAGTGGACACATCTTTTTTTGGAAAAGTAAAAAACACCAAAGCCTTGCCTGTATTACATTGTTCTGACAAAGCGTCCATCTTAACGCCACACACTCACCATCGATTGTTCCTGTCCCTAGGTTCTCGATGACCTGCCTCCGAATCTCCTGACAACTGAATTTGCCAGAGGCCTGTATGGCGCTGACGGGTAGAGGAGGTCGGTGTTCCCGCCAACAACACTTGCAGGGGAAGGGCGCGGTGGAGGGGAGGAGCGCCAGTTCCGGTTATGTGTGTGTGTGTATGTGTGTATTGGGAGAGAGAGAGAGAGAGAGAGAGAGAGAGAGAGAGAGAGAGAGAGAGAGAGAGAGAGAGAGAGAGAGAGAGAGAGAGAGAGAGAGAGAGAGAGAGAGAGAGAGAGAGAGAGAGAGAGAGAGAGAGAGAGAGAGAGAGAGAGTCATCAACACATTTCTAGGCATCTTAATTCTACTTACCGTATGTCTAAATCGTTTTATTCCCATCGCATAATTTTCACCATCACATTTTGATGTCACACATTCTTCCTGCATCACGCACACACTAAGAGACGCCTGATTTCACAGTTCCCAAGCAGTAAAGATTTCCCAGAAGCGTAAATAGGCCGTAAGATCCAGAAATCTTTTCTGACCTTCATACACACTGCCCACGTCATCACAAGCGGGGGTCTCAATAAATTACTCTCTTTAGATTTACTCAAAATTTTGTAAAGACATTTTTTCCTGTTTCTATTTTTTTTCCATCAGTTTATCAAATCTCAACATTGCACTCCCTTTCCTTCCAAACGTGACATGGCAAAGGCAGAAAGGAGATTTGTCAAGATAGCTTTCTGTTACGTTACTATTCATTTCTTTTTACAATTTCCTAGACAGATGAACATTCATTTTCATATTTTTGCACATCTTTCTTACCTCAGTACTTTCATTTACTATTTTCCGCATCGTTACTTTTACTCTCCTTTCATTTCATTGCTGTCAGATGAACGAATAAGTTGCCAACCACACTTTACCCTCCTACCTCCAGTAGAGACGCCAGCAGCACCAGTCAACACCATCTGCTAAGCCACTGCTGCTACCATGTCGGCAAACACATGTGGTGGAAAAGAGCAAAACAAGCGAAGGGGGAGCGAAGAAAGGGAGAGGATGCAAGAGGGAGGAACGGAGGGAGAGCTAAAGGACTGAAGCCAAGGAAGAAAGATTAAAGCAAAAGAGCGAGGAGGGAGGAAGAAGAAAAGTGGGAGGAGGAGAGAGAATGGAGAGACTGAGCGAAGACTAAATGAGAATGTAGAAAAATGAGCTCGCATTCTGTCAAAGGAGAAAAATTAAGAGAAGCCAAAAATGAAGGTAGGCTGAAAATAACGAAAAGCAACGAAGAAGAGAAGTGAAAGCAGGAGATTAAAGATAAGGCTGATTATTGTGATGAGTATACGAAATACGAATGTGGATGATGATGATGATTATGCTGATGACTGAGAAGGGCATCTCTTTAAATTGTGTTTTGACCAAATATGTAAAAAAAAAAAAATGTCTCAAGTGGAATTGTTGCCAGTCACAGCAATAAACTCCATACCATTTTATATATTCTCTTAACTTTTTTTCCTCTTTTATCTATTTCTTAACAGACCGTTCCGCCTCCCACGTTTCACACTCTCTTCCTGGTTGCAACATTTTTCCTAGCTATTTCTTTTTTTACGTTGCTTTCTCTCTCTCTCTCTCTCTCTCTCTCTCTCTCTCTCTCTCTCTCTCTCTCTCTCTCTCTCAGTCTCTCTCTCTCTCTTCCCCAGAAACACTCCTCCTGATCACCTGTTGTAACCTCTCATTAAGGCTTGCACTTCTGTTATTTTTTTTCTTCCTTTTGTTTTAGTCAGAGCGAATATGTCTCCTTTCAGAGTGGTTTCCGTTCGTCAATTTTTTTTTTTTTTATGTCCATATGTTGAGTTTTATTTTCTATTCCCCGTTTCTATATCCTTATTATCCTTTGATTTATTCTTTTTTTCATATATATATATATTTTTTTTATTGATACCGTTCAGTGGATAGACAATAGACAGATATGCAGTGATGTCATTCAACTTTCTTTTTCATCTACAATATTCATCAGTTTTCTATACCTTAATCTATAGATATTTTGCACTTATTACGTATCCAATGTCTCTCTTTCATAACTACTTCCCTATTTTTTTCTCTTTATGCAAACCTTCTATACGCTTCCCAGGAAATCTTACTTTTTTTTTTTTTTCTTAATCTACTCATATTTCTCGTTATTACCCATCGCTTCTCTTTCATCTCGCTGTCATGTTCTCGTATCACTACTTCCCCCTTTTCAATACTTTCTATCCCTTACTCTCCCATCCCTATTGTTCTCGTAATCCGCTTAAATCAACCTCGAAAAAAATTCATTATTCCCCTCGATGTTGCGTCCTCAGCGGGCCCACTCACTCGCCCATCCCCGCCTGCCTCTCTGCCTCCCCTCAGACACGCTACCCCACTCTCCAGCTTCCCTCGCCCTTCCTATTTTCTCCTGTTAAACATGTCGCTCCCTCCTTCCCCTCATATTCGTTCTACCTTCTTCTCTTCGTATTTGACTTTCTCTCCTTTTTCTTCTTTGCATCTCTCTTTCCCCCTCTTGCTGTTCACCCTCACTTTTCGTACTCTCTTTTTTTCTTCTACTTAAGTCTGTCTGTCTGTCTGTCTCTGTCTCTGCTTCTCTCTCTCTCTGTCTCTGTCTCTCTCTCTCTTCCATATTGTACAGCAAAGTAACATGTTTTACGCTGCATCCTCGTTGTTCATTTCCACCCCATTCGTTTATTTTCCCTCTCAATCTCCCATCCCTTCATTCCTTTCACTGACACTCTTTCCTAACACTTATTACAAACGTGGGCCATTTTTGTGTGGTGGATTTCCCTGTCAGTCTCTCACTCCTTCATTCCTTCCACTGATACTCTTTCCTAACACTTATTACAAACGTGGGCCATTTTTTGTTAGGTGGATTCTTCCTTAGTTTATTCATTAAATCTAACCTTTCTTACATATCTACTTTTTAATCTGTTTCTTATCCTCCTATACTACTCTTCCTCCTTATTTTCATTATCTTTTTCTCTCCCTCAGTTTATCAAATTTATCTTTTCTTTCATCTTTTTCTCACCTGCTTCCTCTAATGCTACTTCCCTCTCTCCTCATTTTCATTATTTTCTTTTTATCCTCTTCCTCTTTCAGACTTATTTTTAGTAGAAACAGCAGGAGGAGGGTGAAGACAAGTGACTGTAAAAATCGGGCCAACGGATGCTGCTGCTGCTGTTACTGTTGCTGCAGCTGATGATATTGGGGAGGGAAAGAGAAGAAGGGGGGGAAGGAAGGATGAAGGGAAAGGTAGGAGGAGGTACCCCATTTATACGTACGTCTGCGAGAAATCGATATTTAGCATTTCTCTTTTTATGCCGGCTTTTTTTTGTCTTAGGCAGAGTCCTTCATTAGTGAGCCGAGGCGCATGTAGGCTCCCCGCGGCCAGGCCAACAGCACCCCTGCAGCGCGCCTCCGTAGGGTCGAGGAGGAGTGGGAGGGAAGACAGGGAGATACAGCTTCTGGTTCTCATCCCCACCTCTCTCTTTCTCTTTCTCTTTCTCTCTTTCTCTTCCCTTCTCCCGACGTCGACGGGTAGGAGGAAATAATACGTGCATTCTTATTGATTTCTGTCGGAACCATTAATGTGTGTGTGTGTGTGTGTGTGTGTGTGTGTGTGTGTGTGTGTGTGTGTGTGTGTGTGTGTGTGTGTGTGTGTGTGTGTGCATTCATTTGTACTTGGGTGGAGGTATGGAAGTTTGGGAACAAAAATCTTTAGTCCTTCATTTCCTATTCCGTCAAATATTATGGCCCTGAGCTTAAAATACAGGTTATTGTAATACGTGAGATGCTGAGCTGCAGTGTTTTCCGTCAATGCATGAGTGTTTTCCATGTTGCTGTGCGCTACTTGAAAACGTGGAGAAAGAATCCGTGTTCATGTAGTATATTTCCGTATTTTCAAATATATGCAGTTTTCATAAATATATAGAAGAAATCTCTCATTCAATCGTCCACAAACCGTCAATATCACCGTGGATTTCTAGAACGTAGAGAAAGAAGCCATTTCATTGGGCAGTTATTATAGTATATTTCCGAATTTTCAAATGTATGCAGTCTTCATAAATATATAGAAGAAAACTCTCATTCAAGCGTCCACAGACCGTCAATATCACCGTGGATTTCTAGACACTCTGCTACCTGATACCGGAAAGAACGATATCGGGTTATATAATTTGTGACAGCAGCTAACCAGAGAGGATTACAGTAATTTATTTTTTGATAGTTCTGTCTGGTCTACTCAAAACCGGCCAATTTGAGCGCAATCTCACATATGGCATGGACATGACAGCGTACCAGATTTTATTTTCAAATATCAAAGAACGGAATGGTGTGTTGAGAACGTTGTGGCTGTATTATTCAAATTTCTTGATCAGTTCATTCTAACTCTTTAGATTTATGGGTCTGACATCATTTCAGAGTTTAGTAAAAACGCTCCATGTAAGTTAGACTGTGTGGGTGACATACACACACACACACACACACACACACACACACACACACACTTACATACACTCACTCACACACACACATACAGCAGTTACATCTACAATATAGTTTAGAATTCAGTTCCTCCCCTCTCTCTCTCTCTCTCTCTCTCTCTCTCTCTCTCTGTAGCAGCAAAAATTTTAATTACACAACATAAAACACAGCGGGTGTTTGCCATGATACAGCTATATTAATTACAACCAGTACCCATACTCATTAAGCCTTCAACGCTCCCCTCAGCACACCACGCGTTATCACTCCTCCGTCTGATTACTCGCCACCCATCCAACTCGTCCGGTTCACCGCTTCTGCTTCCCTCTTGTGTTTCCTCTTCTTGCACCTCTCGCTTTCCTAATCAACTCTACGCGAGACACACGAATGCTTTCAAACATCATCATTATCAGGCTTGCCTATGTTTGTTTTCTTTTCAAGCTGTGCATGAATACGCGCACACGTGCATGATGCGGTCTCTCACTCTCACTCTCACTCTCACTCTCTCTCTCTCTCTGTGTGTGTGTGTGTGTGTGTGTGTGTGTGTGTGTGTGTGTGTGTGTGTGTGTGTGTGTGTGTGTGTGTGTGTGTGTGTGTGTGTGTGTGTGTGTGTGTGTGTGTGTGTGTGTGTGTGTGTGTGTGTGTGTGTGTGTGTGTGTGTGTGTGCGCGCGCGCGCGCACCCCAAAAAGCATTGCTTTAAAAATAGCTTACCTATGTTTATCTATACTGTCAGGTATCGAATGTATTTTTTTTTTGTTTTGTGAAGGTATAACAGCGCATTAATTGTTTTTACTATCAATATATGTAATGGGAAGAAAGGTAACGTGAAATTATTATACTCGTATTATGGAAATTGTCACACACTGTCTCAGACTTAAGTTATATAAAAAGACGAAAAATACACAAATTAATTATAGTTTAATAAAAAGATGCAGAAGCTGAGAGTAAAGTTGGTGTATCATCTTCGACTTGTAACACTCTGATGGCGAAAATGTAGCAAAGATGTCCATAAATATTGCCTGTCTATGATACGTATTTACATAATGTAAAATGATAACGCGATACAGAGAGAGAGAGAGAGAGAGAGAGAGAGAGAGAGAGAGAGAGAGAGAGAGAGAGAGAGAGAGAGAGAGAGAGAGAGAGAGAGAGAGAGAGAGAGAGAGAGAGAGAGAGAGAGAGAGAGCGCAGTCAGGGAGATAAGACCATTAAAGCAACTGGCCTCTCAGGCAAGATATTCACCTCAAGCAGACCAACAGCAGGAAGACGAGCTCGAGAATGACGGTCCTACATGAACTCAATCGGAACCTCCCTCTTTGCATCTCGCGATAACCCGGGTTGCAGCTATCAGTTAAAACTCGTCTCCTTGATCCCAGCGGCCTCCTAACCTATCTCTGTCCAGCCCTCATTCCCACTAGGCATGAAGTTGAAGTTGCCATGGATGTAAGAACACTCAAACAATATACATTTGCCTATTATTTGGTTTGATGACCGATACAGTGTTTATGATATTACAAAACGTATAGAAACATAACTACGAGTATTTTTTCTCCTCTATTTTGTGGACCATAGGGAAATCTTTGGTTTTGCACATCATATTACTTTCACCACTAAGGCTATACGAGTACACTTTGGGATTCTATCTTAACACCTTCAGTACTGTGACTCATTTTTACCCTGAGATTTGTGTCCGATTAGACCATTTCATTGACATTAGGAAGGGTCTATACAGATTAATGGCTAGTCTTCATTACTTTTATCCCCACAAGTTTCTGAAGCTGCATAAGTCACAAAATTGTCATCAGAATGAATATGGAAACACGTCATAGTACTGAAAGATTAACTTGGTGGTGGAGCTGGTTGGGGTTCTCGGTAGACGCCAACCAGCTACCCCGAATCAGGCCTCGTCTCCTCCTTAAGTCACTTACTATAGTGGCATGATAACTGCAATGTACTAACCTGTAAAGAGAAAAAGAAAAATGAGTAATATTTGCTTATGGGTATATTTTTTTATCATGCACATTGTACATGTATATTTCAAAACCATTATCATCACCATCATTATTATCATTATCATTATTATTATTATTATTATTATTATTATTATTATTATCATTATATGTAGTAGTAGTAGTAGTAGTAGTAGTAGTAGTAGTAGTAAAATAATTACCAACGACAACAGAAGAGTTAAGGTTTTCTTTTATGATTAATAATTCTATAATTATCATTTTAAATTAATTCAATTTTCTTGCTATCAAGAAGTACTATATAGATGATGGTGCGGGTGTATTCAAAGTAACAGAAATAAACCTGAGAGTTGAGAAAGGACGGAAACTTAGAGGATGATTCAAGGGTATTTGGGGAAAGGTGCTTTGTCTGTGGAGGCAAAAGTGAATGAGGGCATTGTTTGGGTCAGTGTTTGAAGCCATTGTTTGGAGCCCTTATTGCAATAGTTCAGTGTGGCTATGAAGCTCTGCATGCAAGGTGGAAAGGAGGAAATACCTACGCGCTGGAAATCAAATACTTGTGAACAGTGAGTAACAGTAAATTTCATGAGATGGTAAAATAGATGTGATGAGAGGTTTCTCTAAAGTGATACAATATGTTTTAAAGAAAGCCAATATTTTATATAGTTAGAAAAAAAAAATCATCGAAGGCAGGAATGATACAAAATAACTTATGTTCAGAAAAAATAATTACTCAAGCGAAAATAAAATTTTTCAGTAAAAATATAAAACATCGATGGAAATAAAAAGTAAAGCAAGTTGCAATGATGTTAACGAATAACAACAGAAGGGAAAAAGTAATTATGGCAATGTTTTTTTTTCTGACAGCAATAATATTTGAAATCGAATTATTCATGTTCATACTAATTATTATTATTTACTATTAATGGTAATAATAATATTATTATTATTATTATCGATTATCATTATTATCATCATTATCATTTCCATACGTAACCATTCCTATCATTGTTCTTCGAAACATCAGTGAAACTTGAAGTGTATAAAATAAATCAATAACAAGGATCACAAAATGAATAACCGAGGGAATTGTTTTCTCTAAGGATTAAGTTCAACACAAAACTGACACTGCAATCACGTAGAGTACATTCGCTCTCTCCCGTGCTAGTATACGTATTCGTTTTCTATAGTCCCTCTGTTCATCATTTTCTCTCAACCTTGAAACACGTGCGCGTACCACACTAACTACTATTTCCTCCTGTCACACTGCATGCCTTACATATAACATGGGACACAGGAGACGTTAGAAAACCATAGCTTTGTCAATCTTTCTCTCTCTCTCTCTGGGCATAATAGTCGTTGTCCTCTTTTGAAGAATAAAACTGTTTACACTCACTCCTTCGAAGGACGGAAAAAAAAACCCAGACACAGACCTCATTAAGAGTTACAGGAGACGAATAGAAAAGCTTTTGTCCACGATAAGATTGTTTTTTTTTTCCTTTTCAGTGAAGGAGAAAAGGAAGTCAGAGGACGAAAAGAAGAGTAAGAACAAGATAAGAACAAGAAAAAAAAAAAGAGAATAATAAATAAGAAAAGAACAATAAGAAGAATAACAGCAGAAGGAACAGCACCATCACCACCACGAACAGCAGCAGCAGCAACAGACAATAACAAGAATAACAGCAACAGTAGGAACAGCACCACCACCACCAACGACAAGAACAGCAGCAGCAGCAACATCAGAGGAGGAAGAAAAACACCAGGAACACCAACAAAAATAAGACAAAAGAACGTAGAAGGAAGAAACAAAAGTGGAAAAAAAATAGAAAAGGCAAGAAAAAAGTAATAAGACAAGATAGAAAAAAAAGAAAGGATTGCAGAGAAACGGAGTGTGTTTAGGGAGCAATGAAAACTCTTCCTCGCATTGTTATTTCCTTACAGCAATATTTCTTTGTAACATTCAACCCATGAAATGACTTAAAGGCGATAGAATAAAACATTGGAAGGAATAATGTTCAGGAAATGACTTGAAAGAGGCGATAGAATAATAAAACATTGGAAGGAATAATGTTGTATAGAGCAACCAAGGAAAATAGAAACTGAGAGCCGAAAAATAACTGATGAAGATATAAGAAAATAAATGTAGAAATAATTAATGAAAAATCCTTAAAATATAATAAATAAATAGGTTTAGTTTGAGGTTTAAGACAGATAAAAGGAATGGAAGACGAGAGAGAGAGAGAGAGAGAGAGAGAGAGAGAGAGAGAGAGAGAGAGAGAGAGAGAAATCATCCATCACCACACCTCAAGGAAATCTAATTAACGTGGTCGTCATGGGCTTCTTCAAATCACTCAGTCACGTAAGAAAAATGGGGATAATGAAAACGAGGAAAAGAAGAGGCAGGTACGTGAGGGTAGAGCAATAATAATGATAATAACAATAACAATAAAAAAATACTAATGATAAATAATACGAATATTAATATAAAAACAAACCTCGAAAGACCATGTATGTATATTATGAATACTGTAAGTTCCATCAAGTATCCACGAGAGGAACGTGACAATGCAGCATTAAGTAACATCAGTCACTGTGTGTGTGTACAACAGCAGCAGAAGTAGCAACCAATAATTGTAAGAGATTATCTATCGCTGTGAAAATAACGTATAGGTACGCAAACTTCTACACAGTATTTTCATGGTTTGTTTATTTGGGCTCTTTACGGGAATTTATGGGCTAAATGGGGATAATTTTGGGGTACCTCTTATCTCAAGCCCACCCGCTAGGAAACCGTTGCCCGGAGCGAGGAAGCCCAACCTACTCTAGGACCGTGGACAGGATTCGAACCCTTGTGCCTGGAGACCCCTCGGACCCCAAAGCAAGCATGGTTCCACTGCACCACCAGTATCAGAAGAAGGAGGAGCAGGAGGAGGAGAAGGAGGAGGAGGAGGCGAGGAGGAGGCGGAGGAATGAGGAGGAGGAGGAAGACGAGAAAGAGGAGCAGGATGAGAATGATCCTGAGGAGGAAAAGGAAGAACGAGAAGGAAGAGGAAGACGAAGAAGGAGCATGATGAGGAGGAGGAGGAGGATGTTGTACGTTCACCGGTTAAACTGGTACGATTGGCATCGGGGAGCCGGGGAACAATAAAAAAAAAAAAAACTGCAGGTTCAACTGGTGAGGAAATGCAAAGGGAGTACTTCAAAAAGCTATTTTAATAACCCATAATGATACTGGCACAGATATAACATGAAACATAAAATGAAACAGGAAAATGACTACCAGATATATAAAATGAAACAGGAAAATGACACATACATATAACAGTAATAAATTCAACAATAAAGAACCCAACTTAATACCTAACAATAATCCTAATCCTATATGGAGGCAATGTGGAAAACACGGACGAGGGGAAGTGATACTTATGCGGTGTCGCAGTGGTGAAGTGCTGGGCGATGGTTGATCCCACGGTAGACCCAAGAGGCATGGTGTTCACTGGTTGAGGCTTGGATCTCAACTTGCACTCCAGAAACTTAACCAAGAGCTGGCTCAACACTTCCGGTTGAGTCGAAAGGGGCCGCGTGAATCCAACTTCGGGACAGCAGCGGGGCTTCATGAAACGGTGACGGAGGGTTCATGAAACGGTGGCGTGGAAGGTTCACGAGACGGTGACGTGGAAGGGGAGGGGGAGGCGGAGAACAAGGTAACAAGCGGAGGTGATGGTAGTAATGTATGTTACGGGCGAGCCGTAACATTTCCTCCCCCCCTAAGACCTCCGTAATGGGCTCATGAAGGAGGTGAGACGGGAGATCTTGATAAGGCGTCGGCGATGATGTTGTCCACCCCTTGATATGGTGGACTTCCAAGTTGAAGGGTAGAGTTAACAAGGCCCACCTAAGAATGCGTTGGTTTCGGTTCTTCATGGCGTGAAGGAAGGCCAGAGGGTTGTGATCGGTGAAGACCTTCGTAGTTTCAGGACCAGGATGAAGATAGCACTCAACGTTGGAGCGCCACGACGAGTGCCAGAGCCTCGTTCTCGATGGTGGAGTAGTCGAGTTGATGTTTTTTGAGCTTGGCGGAGTGATAAAGAAAAAAACCACTGTAGGTTCAACTGGTGAGGAAATGCAAAGGGAGTACTTTAAAAAAACCATTTTCATAACCCATAATGATATTGACACATGAAACACATATATAAAATGAAAACACAGGAAAATGACACATACATATAACACAGTAATAAATACAACAATAAAGAACACAACTTAATACTTAACAATAATCCTAAATGGAGGCAATGTGGAAAACACGGACGAGGGGAAGTGATACTTATGCGGTGTCGCAGTGGTGAAGTCCTGGGTGATAGTTGATCCCACGGTAGACCCAAGAGGCGTTGTGTTCACTGGTTGAGGCTTGGATCTCAACTTGCACTCCAGAAAGTTAAGAGCTGGCTCAACACTTCCGGTTGAGTCGAAAGGGGCCGCGTGAATCCAACTTCGGGACAGTAGCGGGGCTTCATGAAACGGTGACGTGGAGGGTTCATGAAACGGTGGCGTGGAAGGTTCACGAGACGGTGACGTGGAAGGGGAGGTGGAGAGGTGGCGAACGAGGTAACAAGCGGAGGAGGTGATGGTAGTAATGTATGTTACGGGCGGGCCGTAACAAGGAGGAGGAGGAGAAGATAAGACAGAGTCAATGTCAGCCACAATTGAATCATCACCTCACGTTCAGTTTTCAATCATGGCGTGACCTCCATGTTCTTCCTTTCATTCCTCCTCATCCTCCATAAACATTTTTTTTTTTATTTGCTGTTTAGTTCTTTTTTCTGCTCCTCCTCCTCCTCTTCCTCTTCTTTCGTGTTGTCGTCGTAATTATCGTCGTTGTCGTTGTTGTTGTTGTTGTTGTTGTTGTTGTTGCTTCTGTTGTCACCTTCATCGTTCACTTTTTTTTAACATATCATTACTATTATAACCTTATTCCTTTAGTTATTAGCATTGACATCAACATCATTATTATCATTACCATTATTATAATTCTTCTTCTTCATCTTCTTCTTCTTATTATTAATATTATTAGGAGAGTGGCATCTCAGTTGACCTTTTTGTTTAACTTTTTACTCTTTTATCTAAATAATAATAAAAAAAAAACATTATCACAATCATTACTTTACCAGTCTCGTTTTTTTTTCCTTTCATTCATTCACAATTAATCTTACCTATCACGTTTTCTATTTTCCTTTCTTTCGTTCACAATTAATCTAATGTTCATATCTAAGAGTTTGTTCCTTAGTATTGCACCTCCTTTTCTTTTCTAAGTTTACATTCTACTTTCGTTCAGCATTCTCTCTCTCTCTCTCTCTCTCTCTCTCTCTCTCTCTCTCTCTCTCTCTCTCTCTCACACACACACACACACACACACACACACACATTCACTTGTTTATCAACTTATTATACATCTATTTTGCATATTAAGAACATCATAAAATACAAACAAATGTAACCAGAAAAAAAAGTACTCAGGATCAAGGCTCTTCATCATTGGTCCCTAGAAAAGCAATCACTGGAGGAGTATGAAATATGAAAGAAAAGTAGGATTTTAATTCCAGCCAGACTACATGATGAGTATGTACAGTAGGTAAACCCATGAGAGAGAGAGAGAGAGAGAGAGAGAGAGAGAGAGAGAGAGAGAGAGAGAGAGAGAGAGAGAGAGAGAGAGAGAGAGAGAGAGAGAGGTATTCCATGTTATGCTATGTCAAATTAATATATGATCAGATTGTTGTTGTTGTTGTTGTTGTTGTTGTTGTTCCTGTTGGGTTGATATTATTACTACCATTTCCACTGCTACTATTACTACTACTACTACTACTACTACTACTACTACTACTACTACTACTACTACAACAACAACTACTACTGCATCTACTACTGCTGCTGCTGCTGCTACTACTACTCCTACTATCATTATCATTACCATTATTATTATTATTATTATTTATTATTATTATTATTAATATTATTGTTTTCTTTATTATTAATTTTTCTATTTCCCACTGTCCTCTCCCTCTAAGTTTAAAAAATTCAAAGGACAAGAAAATCAGTGACTGTCTCGTCTCACAAGGGTAATGGTAACAGAAGCAGTAATTTCCCTCGAGTGGCTTCCTTGTTTTGAGTTTCAGATGCGTTTCAAACAATGCTTCGTGAATCGTCCACACTCACATTTTAGGCAACCCAATTTTAGAGACCAAAGTATATTTCAGTATTTTCTCCCATTCTCCTTTCATCCCACGTATTCTATTTTTTTTTCTATTTTCATTTTGGTTGGAGTGGGGTTGGGGGTATCTAAGAACAAAAATATACACTGTTTCTGTGATCACTTACTGTTCAGCAATCAATTCCCTTACATAAGATAAGACTATTAACGTAAACCAAATAAATATCGAGAGAGAGAGAGAGAGAGAGAGAGAGAGAGAGAGAGAGAGAGAGAGAGAGAGAGAGAGCAAAATACGTATATCTTTCCAGCCCTCAGGTACCGTTATCTCGTCACTCCTCTCCTTCTCCCTCCCAGCTTCCCAAAGGCTCCTCTCTGACTCTTAGAGAAGAAAGTTGTCCAAGCGAGGGAATCTGAAGAGACTTTGAAGGGAGGCTCTGAAAGAAAATGGACTTTTACCTCCATCACCGCAAGAACCGCGTTGTGTTCAGGTGAAGGACGGAATGAGAACCAGGAAGAGAGAGAGAGAGAGAGAGAGAGAGAGAGAGAGAGAGAGAGAGAGAGAGAGAGAGAGAGAGAGAGAGAGAGAGAGAGAGAGAGAGAGAGAGAGAGAGAGATGAAGGAAAAGAGAGGAACTATGACGAGAGGCAGGGAAGAAAGACGGTAGGTATTCTGAGATTCCAACAAGTAAAAGAAAAAAAATAAATAAAATGTCTCTCCTGCAGTATTCCACAGTTTGTTGCCCGGGGCGGCATACACACCCCGAGGCAGAGCGCTTATCTTTATGCTCATGTTTGTATCTGTATTTCCGGCCGGTCTGCATACTGATGTGTCTCGCAGCGTTTCGTTTGATCTGTCGGTCAAAATTTATCGTGCCTTGCTAGATTCAGTGATGATTTTAGGCCACTTCATGGCTGCCTCGCTTTTAATACATACTTGTTTTGCTTGTTTCGTACTTTCTATCATGAAGGGATGACAGGCTGGGAAAGGTTAAAAATACAGAAGGGAATTGGATGGGTATTATTGGAAAGCTACTGAAAATTCGTAAGATAAGTAGCTTAGCCCCTTCAGTTCCATGACGCGTTTCCATATTTATTCTGGATACTATTTGATGATTTTATACAGCCTCAGAAACTTATGTGAGGGATTGAAATAGTGAAGACTGTGGCCATTAATCTTCTGACCTCCATAGAGCCTTCCTAATGTCAATAAGATGGTCTAATCGTACGCAAATATCAAGATAAAAATGTGTGCCGGTATAGAAGAGGTTAAAACAAATCCAGAACATTTATTTTATGTTAGCATACATTCACCTTGTACTACACTAGCAATGGGGAGTTTTCAGATATAATTCACTAGATGTAACCTTGCTACTTGTCCCCTCCTGACATGTGCTAAAATATTGTGTTAAATCCCAGGCGAATACAGTTGCATAGAACATTGATTATTATGATTTACACAATTGACATCCTGTATCTACTTTTAAATATCCGTATGGATAATTTTGGGAGAAGTTGGTCAAATATATATATATATATATATATATATATATATATATATATATATATATATATATATATATATATATTTTTTTTTTTTTTCTTGATACGATAATGAAAATAGCTTACGTAATCTTATTTTTTTTTCGTTATTTCATAATTTCTTTCCACTAAAGTTGTTATACCAACCCTACATTTTAATTTTTCTTTTTTCTTTCTCCACTCTAATTCTATAACACTATTCGCTCATCGCTATTCCTTTGCCCTCTCATTTTTTTTTTCTCCACTGTATTATGCAATGTACTTTTATTATTTCCGAAAACAGTCTTATTAGCACCAAGATAATTAGTTTTACATGTTGATTTTCTCTCATTTTAATCTATATACATCTGCCCTTTTACTCTACTTGCCTTTCTTCCCATTACTCATGTTATCACTAAACTGCTTCTGCTTAGCTTTTTTTTTTTCTATCTTAATTTCTACAACTCTCTACTGTTCTTTTTATATTCCTTCACGTGCTCCCACAAGTTCTCATTACTCATTATTCTATAACCAAATAGATACATACATGCTCCTGTACCGGATACCTTTTTGTTGAGTACCATTTCAGCGACCTACTCACCCACTCATCTCATTTATATTCACAGTGAGCCGTCTGATTATCTCTGCCTTGCTGTGAATTCTTCCTTAGAGAGCCTCAATTTAATCACCTACGCACGTGAGAAGAGGAGGTGGAGGAGGAAGAGGAAAAAGATAGAAGAAGAAGAAGAAAAAGAAGAAGAAGAAGAAGAAGAAAAAGAAGAAGAAGAAAAAGAAGAAAAAGAAGAAGAAGACAAAGAAGACGAAGAAGAAGAAGAAGAAGAAGAAGAAGAAGAAGAAGAAAAGAAGAAGAAGAAGAAGATGATGAAGAAGAAGACGAAGAAGAAGAAAGGAAGATGAAACGAAGAAGAAAAATACAGTAAAAATAACAATGATGACATTCGTAATAATAACAATAATAACAATAATGATAATGATAGCAATGATACTACTATTACTACTACTACTACTACTACTACTACTACTACTACTAGTATAAACAGATGAGCACACAGAAAGAAAAAAAAAGTAGAAAAGTAAATATATTAAAAGATAAAAACTGAAAAAAAACGACAAAACGAGAAAAGGAAAAGCGAAAGAGGGAAGAAGGAATAAAAGATAAGGAGGAAAGAAAGGAAAAAAAGAGTGAGTTACAGAATGAAGGGAAGGAAGGGGAGGAATCCTTTGTGACGGAGAGGCATTTAGATACCAAGCTGCTGAAAAGTGAAATCCTGAAAATGAAAAATATATCCGACATTTTCCGTATTCCTTGCCTGGTTCTTCGCCTCTCTCTCTCTCTCTCTCTCTCTGCTGGGATGCGGAGGATAGGAATAGCAAAGTGGTGATGATGAAAGGAGAGAGGTTTAGGAAGAAGGAAAAATAACACAAAGGTAAGTTGGAGATGGAAGCTGCATTCATTCTCAAGATATTTCCAAAAATTCTTACTATATAAAAATTCATTTCCAATGTTGACGAAATCCTCCAGTTTCTCTCTCTCTCTCTCTCTCTCTTCCTCAGTGTGTGTGTGTGTGTGTGTGTGTGTGTGTGTGTGTGTGTGTGTGTGTGTGTGTGTGTGTGTGTGTGTGTGTGTGTGTGTGTGTGTGTGTGTGTGTGTGTGTGTGTGTGTGTGTGTGGTGTGTGTGTCTGTCTCCTTTCAGCATCTTGAAAAGGAAAGATGAAGGAGGAGAGGAGGGATGTGACATGAGGGAGGAAAGAAGAGAGAAGGGAAATGATATGAGGGAAGGAAGAGAAGAAAAGAGAAAAGACGGAGAGGAGAGAGAAGAAAAAGAGTGGAATCACCTAAGAGGACGACGGTGACACTGAGAAGGAATTTTATGCAAAAACAAATTTCGAAATGTCCTCAGAATAGGCGGAACTTCCATCTCAAAGTCCCCTTTTTTACATACGATTTTTTTTTCTATTTCTGGACACAATCGCTGATGGCTTGGGTGAATATGAATAATGAAAAAAATAAAGCGTATTCACATTGGAAAGTGGAAGAGAGGGACAAAAAATAATAGAACGAGACTGCATGATATTTCTTCGTCCAATATTTATATAGATTACAAGGATTTAATGTCTCTTGATTTTTTTCATCTTGATTTTGGAGATATGATACAGTTACGATATGGCTTCAGGTATGTGTGTATGTTGACTTCAATACTTCTTGTTCGATCAGCGAGGTTAAGCAACAATGACTCTGGTTAGTACTTGAGCGGATGACCTCCCAGGCGCATCGAACGTAATTGCCATAATATCAACATTACTCTTCCAGTGTGATCCAATTCTTCTAAAAGATTGAAACAGACACTTTAAAGCACGAAGATATCCATCCTCCTACCCGCCCCACTCTCTCTCTCTCTCTCTCTCTCTCTCTCTCTCTCTCTCTCTCTCTCTCTCTCTCGGTCTCAGCTGCCTTAGTGGTATGGTAAAGGAGGTGGAAGAGACATCTGAGCACGGAGAAAGGCACGGCACCCACCTGGCACCTCATCACGTTGGCACTCTTTACCCTGTCCTCGCCAGTGCCCTTCTGCTTACCCTCTGCCTCCCTACTTTCTCGCTTCTGCACTTTTACCTTCTCTTCCTTCCTCCCTTCCAATTCTCGCCACAGGGAAAATCTTTTTTGTTGTTGTTGTTTTCCCATTCACTCCCTCGGCACAGTAGCACACTTCCCGTTGATTATTTTGTGTTATGTCATCTGATAGATTAATTTATCTTTTTATTTTTTTGGTTATCTTTGATTCTTTTAATTTTTCATTTACTTTCTTTCTTTTTCCTTCTTTCTTTCGGTTTTTGTTGTTGTTATTAGTGGTGGTGGTGGTGGTAATGATGGTGCTGCTGCCGTTGCAACAGTAGTACTAGTGTAGCAGTGGTAAAACAGTAACAAAGAGAAGCAGAATCACTAACAGCAGCAGTTATCGTATCATTTCAAAAATACTTTCTCACTGTCGCTTCTCTGATCTACAGCCATTACATCATAATTACTACTAAAGTTCAACGTTTTCAACCAAACATTTCATCAATACATCGCTTTACCTGCGGTCATTCTCAACAAGGCCAAACAAAAGCCGACTGGAGAAGAGACAATTTGAGCACAAATGAAATTTTACCATAGCAGTCCCTTCGTCACCCTCCCTCATAAACAAGACGGTGTAATCTCGCTAAGTGGTTCCCCTCGGGTGTTTCCGCTTCTGGGCTGACGTCACGCCGCGGGGACGCTGCGTCCATCAAAAGGAGTATCGTTGTTGAGGCCTCCCAAACCTTACTTGCTCAACGGGAAACTCTCGTGATGAAGGATGGGAAACGGAGGACGGATTTGGATACATCAATTAAACGATATTTTTACTCTACTCTCAGAACATGCTAAAATTGAGCATTTTTATGAGTATACTGCGTAACGTAAGGAGGCGAGTCTGCCAATTATAAGGGGATCAGAACTCTTACATCGGACTACGCTTTATTTTTCTTACCTAAGAGATTCCTTCACTTCAGTTTCCTAACAAGATGCCTCGTTATCTTCCCCCATCCATTGCTAACTATCTGAGAAGTCCTACAGAAAAAAATGGTCCTCATAAGGGATGTTGGTCTGCTGCTCATAATATGGCTAGAGGATAAAGAACAGCCCTGAAGGAGACTTGCAGCATTTCCAGGAATGTCTCGTTCTCATGCTGATGATGGGGAGGGAGAGGAGAGATGGAGGCACGCTAACAATACTGTCAAAGGGTGAGGTGGGAATGAGATGATGTAGTGAGTGAAATACTGATAATGATGCAACGAACAGTTTCCTTTTCTCACTGATGTTTTTCGTGACAGATGTGAAGGCGGTCATGAATCAACAATAAACTCAATTGTATGCTTTCTAATTAAATTTAAAACTATAAATATCCTTTATATCTATCAAGAGAATACAAGTAAAAAAAATATCAGTGTGCAAATGAAAAAAGAATACTGAGGAGATACATTAGGAGGAAAAGAGGAAGAAGTGAAGAAATAATTGCCTGGCGGTGATTAAGAACATTTTCTATTTTGCTCATGTTTTTTTTTTATTCTTTGCAATCAAGATATTCAGGAGGAGGATGAATGACAGAAAGGCTGCTTGAGGGAGATGGCTGAGAGGACTGAGTAATGGGCAAAACAAGTTGGGAAGGGACAACAGCTACGCGGAGAGGGTCTCTGGTTAGGGATGAGAAATAAAAACGAAAGAGCAAGACTGACTGAGGAGCAAACTGTAATGGGTTAAATCAATGATACAGGAATGATAATCAAGCTGGATAATTGAAATTCAAAGCAATGAGGCCAAAAAATCTAAAACATTTGAGAGTTTTAATCTAATCAATGATATCAACCATTCCTTCTATTCCGTCTCTTAACAATGCAGCAAACCTCTCTCACCAACTTCATGGATTTCTTCTCACTCCAAGTACATTTTTATTTTTATTTTCACAAGAATAAGTTAATCGAACCGGGACGGATGGCGAAGGGGAAAAGAATGTGAATTAAAAGAAAAAGCAAAGAAAAACATAATCAGGCAGGCGTGTTGACATACTGCAGGCACAGTACTGCAAACCTTGTTATTCCACGACAACCTTTTCAGGTCCGCCCATGGCAAGGCATCGCGCACACTGCCCTCCAGATTGTCCCTCACGCTGGCGTTGCAAGCACGAGAACACGGCGTCCCTAGCCAAGGCTCAAAAGACTCATGCATCACTGACACACTCATTCCGTGTGGCGTGGAGGCTGCCTGACTCCATCCATGCGATTGCAGATCAAAGAAGAATCAAATATGCACTAGGAATCTAATGAAAATAAGATTAACTCTATAAAAAAAAGTATGTAGAGCTGATGAAAGAACCCCGACCTGATTAATAGTCATTTTTTAATCATCAGAAGCCGAGGAGGTCTTTGTGCGTGGCGGGAAGGGGAGGAGGAGAGCAGGAGGGAGAGCATAAAGGAGAGACCTGGTTACTCTCGTCGGGACTTTTTCATCACCAGTTTATTGATGTTTTGCATGACTTGAGACCATGCGGATGTGTGTGTGTGTGTGTGTGTGTGTGTGTGTGAGAGAGAGAGAGAGAGAGAGAGAGAGAGAGAGAGAGAGAGAGAGAGAGAGAGAGAGAGAGAGAGAGAGAGAGAGAGAGAGAGAGAGAGAGAGAGAGAGAGAGAGAGAGAGAGAGAGGAAAAAGAAAGCTGACTAGTAATGTTTGGGAAGGACGTTGTACTTAACAGATGACAGTGGAAGGGAAAAGAGAGCCAGTGACCCAGAAAAGCTATCTTTCCGAAGAGGGCCGCATTTCACTCAACTAACCACATTACGAAGAAGAAGAAGAAGAAGAAGAAGAAGAAGACAATATAAACTTCCATCAACATTAAACTCATACGTATCCATAGTCTTCCCAAACAATCTCAAACATTTTCAGAGTTACAAATCGAGTGTATGAGTCAGACTAAGCCACTTGAAGGTAAGTAGATGTGCTCACACTCAGATTCTCCTCAGTCTACTGCCTTTCTTTCCTTCCTCTTCAGCTGCAGTGTAGAGGTACTGGACAACCTTTAATAGGCTTATCTCTATCATGAAAAGATTATCCTACCTCTTCTTCTTCCTTTCATCTTTTCATCTACATGTTTTCCTCTTCCTCCTAGTCTCTCTCTTATATCTATCTATTTTCTCCTTCCTCCTCATACTTCTTTCCCTTTCCTTGTTCTCTTCCTCGTAGTCCTACTTCTCTCCTCCTACCTCCTCTTATCTTTCTCTCAGCATGTTGTCTCACTCTGTTTCCCTCATTCATCTTTTCATACTACATCCTTCTTATACTTCCTTCTTCATGTTCTCCTCATACTTTCTCTTCATTCTCCTTCTTATCTTTCCCTTTGCATGTCCTTTTGGTCCTATCCTTCCTCTATTCCTCTTTTCATACCTATTTTCTCCTCTCCGCTCCCTCGGCACGGCACGGCGCAGCAAAGGCAAGTCGGGAACGGAGACCAAAACCAAAGCGTTCATGAATATCTCCAGCGACCCTACCCCTTCGCCGGAAGGAAATTCAAACAAGCTTCCCCGCGTCCTCTCCTTTCGTCCTTCCTTTCCCCACAGCTCTCCTCCTCCCAGTACGGATTAACTCTTGGCGGAGGAGGCAGGAAAGAAGCGCTGAGCAGAGTGAGCAGGAGTGGTTAAAATATGCGGCATCAGTCTGCGAGTTAGGGAGAAAAAAACGAACGGCATGGAGGGGAGATAAGTACACTGAAATTACCGAAAAATGTGGGTAAAAGTCATATTTTCTAGAGAGGGGGAGAGTTTGGAAAGCTGGAATATGTTTGCGTGGGAGGGATGGAGAGAAGGCAGGGGCAGAGCAGAGAGAGAGAGAGAGAGAGAGAGAGAGAGAGAGAGAGAGAGAGAGAGAGAGAGAGAGAGAGAGAGAGAGAGAGAGAGAGAGAGAGAGAGAGGCAGCCAGAGAGGGAGAGAGCGAGAGAGCTAAGCGAAGCAGACGAGGATGGGATACAAGAGAGGAAGAGTAAGTAATGCAGATGGGGAGAGGAGGCGGCAAAGGCAAAATGGAGCAGACTTAGAGAGCGGAAACTTTATGAAAGGAACGCAAGATGAAAGAGGTATTAATGGCAAGAGGTGGCCGAGGAGGATGAAATGCGAAAATCACATGAAACGCAGAAAAAAAAAAAAAAAAAAAATGCAAAGCGGGTCAGTAAAAAGAAAAAAACAAGAGCTATTGATTTTTTTTCATTGAGGATAAAAAGAAAGGGGAACGAGAGGAGGAGCAGGAGTTGGGGGAGAAGGAGAAGGAGGAGCAGGAGTTGGGGGAGAAGGAGAAGGAGAAGGAGGAGGAGGAGGAAAGAAGGAGGAGGAGGAGGAGGAGGAGGAGGAGGAGGAGGAGGAGGAGGAGGAGGCGGAAAGCAGCAGGGTAAAGGAGGAGATAGATGAGAAAGAAGAGGAAGAAAAAGAGAAAAAATAGGAAGCGAAGTAAAAGAACGAGGAGGAATACGAGGAAGATCAGAAAACCAGAGAGAGAGAGAGAGAGAGAGAGAGAGAGAGAGAGAGAGAGAGAGAGAGAGAGAGTTAGGGATATGAAAATAGAGAATAACAACAATAATAATAATAATAATAATAATAATAATAATAATAATAATAATAATAATAATAATAATAATAATAATAATAATAATAAAGATAATAATAAAGATAATAACAACAATAATGATAATAATAATAATAATAATAATAATAATAATAATAATAATAATAATAATAATAATAATAATAATAATAATAATAGTAATATTAAAAGTGGAAAACATGGAGACGGAAGAGGAGGACGGATCATAAAAAGTTAAGGAGGAGGAGGAGGAGGAGGAGGAGAAAAGGATGATATGGAGTTCAGCAATACCCAGGCATACTCCCTCCCATACACCTCCCCCTCGCCCCCTCCTGTCCTCCATCAGCCTCCACAATGCTCGACTCTCACAAATATGCATGTATATGTTGATCCCGCGTCCGCTCCGCCCTGCAGTGAAAGGCCAACTTTGGGACCTAAAATATCTGGGTCTAACCTGAAATTTATAAGATAAGATAAGATAAGATAACTTTATTATCAAATTGTAACATAGTAGTATACAAAATGAAATTCTTTGTGGTACTGAGCTCATAGTAACAATAAAAATCATAAGAATCAGATTGTAAATGATTGATATAAAAAAGAAAATAGTACATTAGAGTTAGTACTGTATAGTATAATCGCCAACAAGCTGAGTACACTTGCATGTCCAAACACATGAATGAATGCATAAACATACTATTACTGTTTTACACATACATACAAATACACTTAATTCATACATACATACACCTATATAATTATACAAATATAACTCTGTAATGAGATAGATTAAGCAGAAATTGTGAATACTTAAAAAAGTTCTTGACATAAGGGTGAATCATTACATGTTTCATGGATTTGCATTGTTAAAAAGTAAAATACTCATAGGAACGAAGGACTTCTTGTACCTGTTTGTACGCTGTTGTGGGAGTGCTAACCTTCTTCCAGACCTTAAAACTTATAGCAACTGTGTAGTGGGTGGGTGTCATCCTGCATGATCTTGTTAGCCTGTTTTAAAACACCTTCTTGATATAAATTTTCCAGTGGTTCAGTATCTGCCCCAAGTTTCCTTGACTTTTTAACAATTCTATTAAGCCTATTTTTGTCTTTGTTTCTTAGTTTCTCATACCATGTGGTCAGTGAAAAGTTGATTACTGATTCGATTATTGACTTATAAAAGAGAGAAATGATCTTCCTATCAATATGTAAGTTATTTAGCAATCTCATGAAGTGAAGACGTTGATTGCATTTCTTGAACACCAGGTCAGTGTTTTCCTTTCCTTTAAGCTGATTATCAATCACATATCCCAAGTACTTGAAATTATCTACTCTCTCAACAATTTCCTCATTTATGATAATATTGTCTGGTGTTACTTGATTTTTTGTCCTGAAATCTATTATCATTTCTTTTGTCTTTTTTACATTCAATTCTAAGAAATTACTTTTACACCAATCTACGAAAAATCTACCTGTGCATAAAAATTCTCACAATCATCATTAAAAATTTTCCCTGTAATAACAGTATCATCAGCATACTTGATAATGGAACAATCACTAAACAAGCTCCTACAGTCGTCTGTATACAGAATGAACAAAACTGGTGATATAACACAACCTTGAGGTGAACCTGTGTTAGTGATAATAATGTCAGACTTCACATCATTTATCTTGGTATACTGTTGTCTATGGGTTAGGAAACTACAGATCCACTTTAAGAGACAACAGTTTACATTCATTGTCATCAATTTATGTAATAAAATGTGAATTTGCATTGTGTTGAAGGCAGAGCTGAAATCAATGAATAATAATCTAATTTGGGTATTTTGTTTATCTACATGCTCACTGATGTCATTTAGTAAAGTTAGGCTAGCATCCTGAACGCTTCTATTTGCTTGATATGCAAATTGAAAAGGGTCAATAACATTGTTAGTGTTTTCACAAAGGTAGGTTGTCAGTATGTCCTCCAGGCATTTGACAATATTAGAAGTTAGAGCAACTGGTCTAAAATTATTATATTCTTTAGGAAAACTAACTTTAGGGATGGGCTTAATTTCTGTCATTTTCCAGTAAGCAGGCACAACTCCTTGGTCTATAGAAGCTTGAAACAGTGTGTGCAACACAGGTGCCAGTTGGTTCGCACAGTACTTGAGTGCCTTCGCTGGCACTCCGTCAGGCCCTGTCGCTTTGCCAGCCCTCACACGTTTTAATGACTTTACCACTTGATCATGTGTTATTATTACTTCCCTTATGATTCCTTTTCGTTGACCAAACCTCCACAGGTGTCCGTTTAAGCGTGCTGGCATCTTTAATCGACCACTTATTGTCATCATAGATTTATGGGGGACAAGCACCACAGGAGTGAACTTTTCTACTAAAACATTTTTATATTGCCTACCCTTCTGCAGTTCTGCGACCAAATCTTCACTTGTGATCAATAGATATCTATTCTATGACCCTCCACCCGATACTGGAGAATCAAATGTTATTATATTATATGAAGCATCTCAAATTTTCATTACGTCACCTATGATGAATGCAAAAATTGATTGAAAAGCACTTAGTTTGTTTAGGCCAGCAATTAGTTCAGTATCCCTAAACATGTATTAGTGAACATAATCAATGTATATCAAGTTACATGCTATGAATAAATGTTCAAATGTCTCATCATTCACTACACTTTCTCTTCCTTCAGAACGCGATGAGTGGTGTTGTTTTCAGGCTTTTCATCCTCATACACCAGGAAACAAACAAGGCGCACATATGGCGTCTCACTGTCTCTGCTCTATTTCTTCTATCTGACTGTCTGTTTTTTTTTTTTTTTTTTCGCCTGTAGGAGCTTAAAACAATGGAAACGGTCGATGGAAAACGGAGAGAGAAAGGAAAAAGGAAGGGAAGAACTCGGTGAAACAATGAGGTGTTGGCGGGGCGCGACAGAGGTGTGGAGGGGGATTAGAAATGTAGAGGACAGGATGTGTGAAGTAGGAGGGCAAGGGGGAAAAAAAAGAAAAAAAAAGAAACCTCAAGAGTGGGCATAGGGAAGTGTGTTCAAATAAAATAATACAACCTATACTTCACGTTTGGTACCTTTGGAAATTAGAAAAAAAGAAATAAAACAAAAGAAAAAAGAAAGAAAAAAAAGTTGACGGACAGATTAGACATATACAAAGTAAAAAAGAGAAAAAAAAATGCATATCAAAGACAGTCAAAAAAAAGGAAAACACCATTTATTATCATGATCAGAAAAGGTTGTACAAGGCTGGAAAATGGAAGGATTAAGGAGAATAGAGAGAAAATATATAATGGAAATAAAGGAAAAAAAAAAAAATGTGGAATTCTAAAATCTGGATAATCAACCAAAACTAAATATAGAGACCATTTCATCTTTAAATTTGTTTATTATTTCAGGAATTACGTCATCACAAAGATTACAGGTCTAAATACTGATCACGTTATTCCTATCCACGTATATTCATCCATTAGACTGAGAGCACTCTTAAATGGAGGCAAGCCACTCTCTATGGCACTAATAATGCATTGAAAAAGTTTTAAAAAGAAAGTAAAAGGCAAGGATATGGCAGCAGTGATGAATATGAGCTGGAATTATCCAAACACTTCACCAGCGAAGAGCAATTAACGGAATGCATCTTACCATCTAAAAGAAAAGCCCGCTACATAATTACTCCTCTCTTATTTCCGTCCTCCCTCATTCCCTCCCTCTCCCCTTCCCTCTCCTCCTGAGGATTGCCACGTCCCTCTTCTCGATATTCAAATGAATCGCTTTTTTTTTTTTTTTTTATTCGAGTGTGTGTGTGTGTGTGTGTGTGTGTGTGTGTGTGTGTGTGTGTGTGTGTGTGTGTGTGTGTGTGTGTGTGTGTGTGTGTGTATTATACCAGACCTAATTGTAGTCTTCAAATCATAAACAAGAAATCCAGATAGCTACTTGAGAGATGACCTTTCATACATCGTTATGAACATGAGTTTAAAACAACTTGAACATGATTTGAAATTGATGGAGACACATGCTTTTCTGTTTATTAAATTATCAATATCTAAATGTTATACATTTATAAACAGTGAAAACTTTAAAAAATAATCTTGGTGATTAGTTGATGTCAAAACCAATGTTTGCTGTGATCGTTTTCAAGATGTGTCAACTAAGTTGGTTCACAACTAAGTCACCTCTCCTACAAATAGAAAAGATAATCTTCAATAAACAGTCATCATTTCAGCCTTTGCTGTCACGGTGACTGAAGTATTTATAATCTTTAAAGATAAAATTGACTAAGTGATTTTTTTTTATTACTGTCTGTGTTTATTATTAAAAGCGATGAATATTATGCATGAACAGTTTCGGACACAGTGTTGGCAAGCAGAATACCAGAGTGCGATGATGCAGCCATCAGTCCCCGTGAACGGGGACATGTATTGTGTCGAGGCCCCACTAAGAAGAGTGCCCGGAGACAATTCAGTAAACAGACATTGGTCCTGGCAGAATGTTGCCTTCGCATATAGAAAATGCGAGGCAGACTGCCGAAGTGCACTAAGAGGTTCACACTAACTAGCCTACACGTATACTATGCACACAACACACTACCAACCAACCAAACTTTCAAATCTTTCCTCACAAACAAATTTTTTTTTTTTCATTACTCCCACTTGATCCCTTTCCTCATAACATTAATTTTCATTAGAACTTGAATTACATCTTCTTCGATGGGTTGATGTGGAGTAGCGAGGCTTCAGCCTTCAACTACATTACCATGTCTCACACAGTACGGGTTAGTCATAGTTAGAAGAGTACATAGCAATCCATTTATAATCCTCGTCGCAGTCCTTTCTCCATTCCTTTCTTCCTCTTTTCCTTATCACTTTCTCTTGTCTCCTTCCTCCTCCTCGTCCTCCTCCTCCTCCTAGCGGAATTCAGAGAAACGGAGCTCATTCAAAGCTTCGGGCATTCCTAAACTTCCATTGGTCGGCAGGGGCCTACCTTCGGGGAGCTGCGGAGGAAGGGAGGAGTGAAAGAAAGAGAAGGCAGCCAGGAAAAGGTTGGACAGACCTGGAAGCGATGGATGGAAAAGTTTAATGAAAGTGAGATATTTGAACCAATGCCAGTTTTTCAAAGAATCCTTCGTAAGGCAAGAAGATAAACTCCAAAATAAAGAGGCGGGAAGGATAGGGCATAATAAGAAACATGGAAAGAAACAGGATTAAAAAAAATAGAGGATCATAAATGAGAGAGAGAGAGAGAGAGAGAGAGAGAGAGAGAGAGAGAGAGAGAGAGAGAGATTAGTGTGTGTGTGTGTGTGTGTGTGTGTGTGTGTGTGTGTGTGTGTGTGTGTGTGTGTGTGTGTGTGTGTGTGTGTGTGTGTGTGTGTGTGTGTGTGTGTGTGTGTGTGTGTGTGTGTGTGTGTGTGTGTGTGTGTGTGTGTGTGTGTGTGTGTGTGTGTGCCCGCGCGCATGCTTGATTGGTTGGATAAAAAAAAAAAAAAATCCTTTGATAATGTGTAACAAAACAAGAGCTAATATTTAGGAAGAGGGTGGAAATAGGTTAATGACTTTCTACATTACTATATCTCCTTTAAGTGTCTCTAGTGACTTACAGTATTTCTTAGTGTATCATATTAAAACACTTTCTTCTGCAAGTTTCGCATTTTCTACTTTTCAGAATCTGATAACCTTGCATCTAGTCTTTTGTAGCTCAGTTAAAAGTTTAAGGTGCGCATCTTTCTTGCTCTTTTTCGATTAAGACTGAACTAGAATTTTGAAACATTCATCCATTAAGTTGGTAGAGACTATAAAAACACTTTTCAAGACTCTTTCATCTCCTCAGTCCCTTTCGATTTATTTCTATTTGAACAAACTCTCAAAATAGTATTCTCAAGACGCTTCACAAATTAAACTAAACTGACACCTGGAACGCTCTAACGGATTTCCTTTTATATTTGTTAGGCATGTTTTTTTTTCAATATTGCAAAAGGAAATATGGCAAAGGGGGAAAAAAGGAAAGAAAAAAAAAAACAGGAAAAAAAAAGCCCACTGAAGGTGCTAATCCTTGACGAGAATTGCAAAAACAATATCCAAAAATCTAAAAATGACGAGAAATGGGGATCAGCACAAAAATACGCCAATTTATGAAGTTATGTAGGAAAGAACAAAGAGAACGCAAGACCTGATAAAACAAGCCGCTATGTTTGTAATAATAACAGAAAAATCAGAGCAGAAATTCAGATGAGAGGGAATGAACACACGAGCCTGGAGAAAGACCCTTAGCGGTGAGTCTGGCCAATACCATGCCTATAATTCCTAATGAGCTTACTTAACTGCCTGCCTCGCGATCTGCATTACTGGATTGCAGATGCGGCAGGCAGAGATGGGACACGTGGTAATCATTGCTGTTGATATAATAGTATGCCTTCGTAATCATTAACATTTAACAGTGCATTGTAATTATTATCCTTATTATTATTATTATTATTATTATTATTATTATTATTATTATCATTATTATTATTATTATTATTATCATTATTATTATTATTATTATTATTTTATCATTACTATTATCATTACTACTACTACTACTACTACTACTACTACTACTGTTACTACTACTACTGTTAGTGCTACTACTACTATTACTACTACTACTACTACTAATAATAATAATACTCTGACCTCTGCTACTGCTGCTGCTACTACTATTACTACTACTACTACTACTACTACTACTACTACTACTACTACTACCACTACTACTACCATTATTACTATCTTAATCGCCATCACCTCGAGAGAGAGAGAGAGAGAGAGAGAGAGAGAGAGAGAGAGAGAGAGAGAGAGAGAGAGAGAGAGAGAGAGAGGTATAATCGGAATGCTAAAGACGATTCTTCATGGAGAGAGTCGGGAAGATGATGCGTTTTCTCTCATCAAGTTAATAAAAGATTCATGTGGTAAGCGACCTTCCAGGAACACTCGATTGGGAGCCGAGAGGAGGGCAAATATCTTGGGCCTGAAGGATGCGAGGCGGTGAGTAGTCTGCCCCTCCTCGCTCCTGACTCCTGCACAGTCTTTACCTGCCCTCTTCCTCTACTTCAGCCGTCTATTATTTGACGTCTCCCTAACTACCAAATTTTTCTTCCTTAATGTATTCAGTTTCGTTTTCATAATGGTTATATTCATTACCAATCTTCGTTCAAGTTATTTTGTTGGTCTTTTTGTCCTATCTGCTGATTGACTGTCCCATTGAGGTTCGTTGAGCTTAACTGTCATCCCGCGGCAAGAAAAGATCACTGGCCCTCAAATCCTGGGATACCTTACACAATTCGAACGTTTTCCCAGTATCATTTCGAGATGTCGCGATTCCCGACCATTAAAATATCTAAACTTATGGCTATATAATCTCTCTCTCTCTCTCTCTCTCTGTGTGTGTGTGTGTGTGTGTGTGTGTGTGTGTGTGTGTGTGTGTGTGTGTGTGTGTGTGTGTGTGTGTGTGTGTGTGTGTGTGTGTGTGTGTGTGTGTGTGTGTGTGTGTGTGCGTGCACGCCATATCAGGTGAATGAAAGGTCTAATTAACATGCGCGATATGCAGTTAAGATCCGTAAGAAAGCCGAATCCCAGTTCCAAGAAAACTTCCCCAAGGACCGAAGGCACCGACCCGTTTCATCTTCCACTCACAAAAAGAAAGGTGGGGTCAGGTTTGCTAATCCATTGCCTTTCATCTCAACCAGCGAAGATCATGTACACTTTACACGGTTTAAGAGATTGAATGAAAGAAAACATAAGATGAAAAAGAAAAAAAATATTGCGAACTCTAACGCAATTACAAAGGGAGTTAATCTAGACTTGTTTGCATAGCCGTGATTGGCCCAGACTTTACCCACTCCACGACCAATGGCAGAAGGGAATACTGGGCGCCTTTAGCATGACACTGTGGGTTTTCATGTCTCGTGTATATTAGATAATTTGCTGGTGCATCCATGAAGAGTAACAGGAAACGCCCTAATCTCTGGGAACAAGTCACAGGAAACTACGTGTTCTTTGGCAGTTTAAGGGAAAAAAAAAAAAAAAATGAATTCGAGGAATGAAAAACTTGAGCATAAAGGCGGCAGAGAAACCTTGGCTGAATCAGGAAACTTGGAGCAAATTGATGGTTACTTGGAGAAGTTACACTGTAATTTGATAAAGTGAAATTAACAACTGCCAGAGTGACGGTCATCTTTCATACGGGGAAATCGTAAGTGTTTTTACCTCATTATCATGTTTTGGAGTTATATGATATATTTGTATAGAAAAGAAAGAATGTGTAAGTTGACTACTGATGTGTCAATTACGAAATATGAAAACATATTACATACTTACGATCTTGGTGACCTATCAAGCCGCGCCATGAAGACCTACTTTGTACTCACCGTGTGTGTGTAATTCACCTCGGTCGTCTGCTGGTCACCCAGCCAGTCTTCCCCATAACGGAGCGAGCTCAGAGCTCATAGACCGATCTTCGGGTAGAACTAAGACCACAACACACTCCACACACCGGGAAAGCGAGGCCACAACCCCTCGAGTTACGTCCCGTACCTATTTACTGCTAGGTGAAAAGGGGCCACACATTAAGAGGCTTGTCCATTTGCCTCGCCGCTTCTCCGGACTCGAACCCGGCCCTCTCGATTGTGAGTCGAGCGTGCTAACCACTACACTACGCGGTGTGTGTGTGTGTGTGTGTGTGTGTGTGTGTGTGTGTGTGTGTGTGTGTGTGTGTGTGTGTGTGTGTGAGAGAGAGAGAGAGAGAGAGAGAGAGAGAGAGAGAGAGAGAGAGAGAGAGAGAGAGAGAGAGAGAGAGAGAGAGAGAGAGAGAGAGAGAGAGAGAGAGAGAGAAGCATTTTCAGACAAGGTTGGTTCATACTTTACTAACATTTACGTACATGTGGTGCTTTAAAAAAAAGTTATTTTCTTGAATTTCTGCGTAAAACTTCACAAATTGAAAGGATATTTGTCTTCAAATATCTTAAACATACTAGAAAAGAAGAGTGCTGCTAAACAATAAATAAATAAAACAAATGAAGTAGACACATATACGTACAAGTGAGTGGAACGGTCTCAGTGGCCATGTAGTCAGAGCCGAGTCAATAGGGAGCTTTAAAAGGTTAGATAAGTTCATGGATGGGGTTGATAGATGGAATTCGATAGCTTAAACACACATATAGGCCTGGCGGTCTCTTGCAGCTTCCGTCTTTTTTTTTTTTTATGTTCTTATGTTCTTAAGTAGCGAACAATATACTTTCTTGGTGTGTGCGTCCGCGTGCACACATGCACTCACAACCCCTCCCTTAACTACCTCGATCCTCCCTTCATCTCACTATACGCCTGTTCTGCCTCTTCTCCTGCACTCTATAAATCCACATCCACACCCACACATCCTAACTGAGTTGAAACTGGCGAGCAGTATAAGTTATTAAAAAGATAAAGAAAAAAAAGTTAAAAATGTTTAATGTAAACTCCATCCATCTACCTTACAATTTTTTGTGGAGTCGAGGGGACGAATAAACTTATTAAAGTAAATTAGATGAAAAAAATGTAGCCACGTTCTAAAAAAATATTACTAGGATTTTTGGTAATAGGCGAGAAGGTAAACTGACCTCATTTGCCGTCCGAAGATGATGTTTATAGGAACATAAAAATAAGGAAGCCAAAACACTGAGTAGATATTATCACGGTTGTATCAACAAATGAATATTTTTCTTTTAAGAATTGTCTTGTTCGAAAACTGGTAAACTGCGTTAATCATGGCCAAATGTTATTAAGTACTCTTACTGTAATTTTGCTTCTTTTTAATTTCCTGCTTAGTCCTAAAATAACGATCTTGATGGATTTTTTTTTCTTATAAACGCTTTAAGATAAAAAACAACTCCAATAATACTGAAATTTGTTAACTAGATGAATATAAACCCGATGCAAGGTAATGATTGGCACGCGACGCTCAACCAGTAGTTCTGTATACTGAAACCCGGTCAGGAGGAGGCAATTCAGTACTGTCTCCTTTCACGATACAGCAAATGTTCATCTGATACAGAGAAATGATGATCTTATAACTAAGCAGCCCCGCACATCACCCCACCAAGGCGTCCTGAACCAGCGTAGGGTGATACATTCAGCAGGACTCCCTTAACCATTGCAGGATGCGTTTGTCTTTCAGTGAACTCAAATAAGCTGATGAGAAAACAATTATCATGAATTATGTGTAAGAGAGGAAAGATAGAAGACGCTCGACGCGGCACTAGAAAATGAAAGTGCCTAAATCACTCAAGTTCTTAAGGTACGGCACCCGTGAATAATAAATGTACCTTAACAATGTACATAAAGAGGACGACGACCACTGCAACAACAATAAAAGTAGGAGCACGAGACGGAAGAGAACGGGAAGAGGATGGAGGGAAGCGCAGGGAGGAAAAGACACAGGAGGAGAGAAAGAGCGGGACGAGAATAAGGAGGGGGAACTAGTATAGCTTAACAAACTAACACCAGTAACACAAGAGTGACGTCGTTCACATTTATTGACATACGTCAGTCTAACCAAGTCTTCTTCAACAGTTAACAATGAATTGATAAAATACCATTAGATTTATTACTATATTCCATTTAATTTTTTTTTAATATCTTCAACTGCATTATATTTATTACTATATTTCACTTAAATTTTCTTAATATTTTCAACTACATCAGCTATTTTTCAGTATTTACAATCTAATTTTTCACTATCTCCACTTTTCACTTCTTGCTTGCTACCTCTCAGTGTTGCTCACTTTAGAAAACTATAAAGAATTAAGACAAGACAGGAGTTATATTTTGAAGAGAAATAACAATACCTAACTTTTCCTTTTCTAGTTAAGTACCTGACAATTGAAAAATGTCCCATAAAATTTCATAACTGAAAAGGTTAGGGTATATTCTTCCTTATTCCCGCCCCTTCAGCTCCTCGTCCTCGTGCGTCACCACCACCATCACTACCACCTCCTCCTCCTCCACCTCCTCTTTCTTTTTTCTTCTCTTTTTCCGTATCTCCTTCTCTAAGGACTCCTAAACGCTTGCTGAGAGACAATAAAATCTCTCATGGATTTTTATTTTATTTTATGCTGGACCGAAACAAAAAGGCTCTGTTCAAGATTTTTCTTTTTGTTTAATGGAAGAGGAATATGGAAGAGGAGAGAGCAAATGAATATTGGAAGGAAAATGAGGAGGGAAAATGAGAAGTAAGAAAAGAGGAGAGTAGCGAAGGAAAATGAATTAATACATTATAAAGATAAAGAGGATGGTGATGATGCAGGCCGTGGATGATAAAGGCAAGAGAAAAAGAAAAAAAAGAGGACTGAGAGAATGTAAAGAGGAGACAGAGAACTAAGAGGAATATTTAAGAACTTACAGGATAAGTGCCAGGATGAGTGAGATGGGAGGTGGAATGAGGACGGTAATAAATGAGAGAATGGGAAGAGGGAAGCAGAATAAGAGAGAAACGATTTTTTGTCTAAACATTAGGACCTGTCTGCACCATTAGGGTGCGTGTAGGAGCCTGTGATGGTAAGAATGTGTTTTTTTTCTTACAGCCTCCATCCTCTCATGTCCCATATTCTCTCTCTCTCTCTCTCTCTCTCTCTCTCTCTCTCTCTCTCTCTCTGCTAGGTATATAGGTACACAATCTTCCAAGAGTAACGTTTTTTCTCTTCATCCCTAACGTTGGTCGCCTTTAAAATTACACCTTTTGTGTAACTTGCATTTCAAAGCAACATTTAAATTATAGATGTAACTTCAATGTAAGTACATGCAGAAAACAACTTTATTTTCCTTATCTTCAGATGTGAACGAAATGTGACAGAGTGGAAAATTCTGGGTTGAGTTAGGTTCTTATAAACTTGTTGACGGATATGCTCTTAATTAGAAACATAGATGCGTTACTTTCAAGATACATTACTTTGACTCCCATACTAGACTGTGCTTTACTCAATGAACGCCTTTGCTCAGTGCTGGCCGGGTGAATACTGCATTACATGTAAAATGTATCTCATTGTGTAGTCTGGTGAAACGGTAACAAACTTCGAGGAAAGCGTGATATATATATATATATATATATATATATATATATATATATATATATATATATATATATATATATATATATATATCTATCTATATCTATATCTATATCTATATATATATATATATATATATATATATATATATATATATATATATATATATATATATATATATATATATATATATATATATATATATATATATATATATATATATATATATATATATATATATATATATATATATATAGATAGATAGATAGATAGATAGATAGAGAGAGAGAGAGAGAGAGAGAGAGAGAGAGAGAGAGAGAGAGAGAGAGAGAGAGAGAGAGAGAGAGAGAGAGAGAGAGAGAGAGAGAGAGAGAGAGAGAGAGAGAGAGAGAGAGAGAGAGAGAGAGAGAGAGAGAGAGAGAGAGTCAACATATATACGATAAATGCTTTAATATTCAAAATTTCAACTTGACATTTAGTTGTAAAAAGAAGATCAAATAAAATAAAATGTACTCCTGTTCTAGACTTTTTCAATATCTCAATCGAAAACTGATCTGTAATTCACTTCCAGGTACTCGTGTCTCTTTCCCGATGTTTAAGTCGATGATAGACGGTCTAACCCTGCGTGGTTAGGTCTTTTTTTTTACAAATAGTAAATAGGTGTAATGATTATGAAGGATATTCTTCTTTCATAAGATCTAAAGGTATTGTAAAACTAACTATGATATTTAATATGGATGAACCAAAGCCTGCAGAGAATTGGTTTAGGGACATTAGGTGTCGTATTCCGCCTCTCGATGGGCTGAGTACGCGGTGGTGTCAGTTTAGTGTCACAATCAGCAATAATAACCTTGCATTACAGGTGGGAGGGCGATAAACGTTCCTTCAGTAATAACACTTCCATCCCGCTGGAATGGCACCACGATTCCGAACAGCCCTTCCGTTCCTCTCTTATCCTCTCACACGCACTGTCTGTAAGCATGTGTGTGCACGCTCATGTGCGTGCTTGCGTGCGAGAGAGAGAGAGAGAGAGAGAGAGAGAGAGAGAGAGAGAGAGAGAGAGAGAGAGAGAGAGAGAGAGAGAGAGAGAGAGAGAGAGAGAGAGAGAGAGAAAATTCTTCACTGTCCTAAACTCGTTCGAAAGCATTTTTAATTACTTCACCCTCGACTTCAATTCCATGATCAAATATGCAATAATTTAACGTCTTATTTTCTTTGCATTAATCTTCAAAACTACGTTACAGGATTACTTGGCTATAAAATGTATATTGATATAGTCATGAAGGAGGAATACACTGAAGACATTGATTAATGAAAGTCCTACTTAAAATTGCAAAAAAAACAAGAAAATATAGAAAAATATAATTAAAAGATAAAAAAAAAAAATTCTGTATGAAAGAAAAAATCTATTAGTGAAGTGTTGCACCAGTAGATGAGAACTTTGGTGGGCATCACCAGAGACCAATTCATAACGTACAGCGGCAGTAATGGCGTGAGACAGCCTGTTCATGAAATTCGCAGACTTTTCCCATTCATGAAATGCCGTTATTATGCAAATTGTGTTGTCAATATAGACTAGCCATGCACTGCTTACTTAATTACTTTTGTATCATATATGAATGAAATCAAATTTTTGCTCTCACTCTCTCTTTCCTGACCAATTGTAATTTTTTGTTATAACTCATAATAATGTTCTTTACTTTACAGCCAGTCTTTTGACGATTATACTTAGAGCTTAGAGCTTAGACAACACATGCGACACAGTAACTCATTGGCTTGTCTTGTGTTTAGTATTAACAAGTGTGGAATTAATAATCTAATGCTGATATGTAGCGATATGCTACACCAAATAAAACATCAGTAAGAAAGAAATCAAATAATGTATATTCAAATAATTTACAAATCAAAAAAACCGAAATGTAAGCAAATAAATAAATGAAAATGAATGAATGAATAAATAAACAAATAAATGAAAAAAAGAGGTCACGAGAGATGTGCCAGGTTTGCATGTTGATTTCATGACATAATTATACACCATGTTATTTCAGATTCAACGGATTACATTCCAGTCTTTTAAGGATTTATAATTACCCAAATGTACTTATGGACTTGTTCCACTTTCACTGTTTTCTTGCAGCATACACACACACACACACACACACACACACACACACACACACACACACACACACACACACACACACACACACTGTCCTTACTAGCTTGCTACTATCAAGACGTGGAAGGCTATCTCAGGCGAATTATGTAGAAACAGGGCGAGAGGACCTAAGGGGATTGATAAGTTGATGGATGGAGGAGCGCCGAGTAGTGTTGAGAAGGTCAAGAGCCGCGAAGTGAGCTGCCGCCTCCATACGTCCCCTACCGTCCTCCTAGCGAAGGGACGATGTCAAAACAGTCACCATTTTTTTCTTTTTATCGCCTCTTTCCATCGCAATTTACTTGACGAGGTACCTGCCACCCAGAAGTTTATCACGGAAGGGAATGTGAAGCTTCAACGTGTGTCTGTGGCGCCACACTAATGGCAACAAATGTACAAACTTTCAACACGTGCAGTTGGAAACGATGGCGCCGATTTCGTGGTGTTAAAGACGAACTTCCGGCAGCCGCTTTCTGACACCACTCTTGCTAATGAGTCGCTAACCTTGGCGGGGGGAGGGAGCGAGGGATGGTGCGAGTTGGGCTGAAGTGTGAGTCTGGGCAAGAGCAGTTAGTACTAAACTTTGGCCAGTCTCTTGCTCGTGATGGAGCCAAAATGCGTTTGCTGTAAGTACTATTTTCGATGTCAACTTCTACTAGTTTACAAAATGCAAGATCATGATGCATTACCTGTTTCGATAAGTATCCATATTATATATATATATATATATATATATATATATATATATATATATATATATATATATATATATATATATATATATATATCGATGCAAATTTCAGATTAGAAGTAAATGTTCCGTAATATACAAAAGGGTCTCAGCAGCCGCGCCGCTAATCTTTCTGGGTGACTGAGCAAAATTCCAGCGAAGAATAAAGTTAAAAAAGTTGAAGGTGTGTTAGTCAACGGATGATTAACTTACTTTTGCAGTATTAGTAGACAAAGTTGAAGCAGAGTCGCGTGCAGAAAAGTTTGCCTTTGTCGCTATTGGTGATTACCTTTCGAGGCGCAACACTGAATGAAGAGAATCGGAAAGTACGGTAGCATTGAGCACATTCCCTGTCGACATGGAACAATCTAACGTAATGTAGTATGAGTGAGGGTGTTTGAGGCAGAGCACCAGCACTTTCCACACGTCCGTTTGGGAGAGCCGCGCGGTACCCACTGACACAGACTCCAGCACGCAACCTGCCTCAGCCCCGCCTGGCCCGCTGCTCCTGGCCACAAATCATTCTGTTCAAGAATAAGAGTAGAACTTATCCTCCTCCTGATGCACGTGGTACTTGAATACACAAATATCTCGAATCACTATATAACATTTCAAGTCACTTATAAATCTATGAAATTAAATCGGAAGTGTTTTCCAAATTTATTCAGTAATAAGAATTCAAATACGAGAATTATTGAAAGAACCCGTGCATCATATCTTGCTAGATTCAATATCGTACCACAATGCGTCGAGACTGGGAAAAAAATAAACGTAGATACTGAATAGTTGTTACTGGCTCAGGTTTCCCTTCGGTATCTCATCAGTGACTATCAGTTTGACTAATTTATAGTGGTAACAGGTGCATGCAATTTCAGAATTGGCGATGAGTTCCTGCAAACTGGCTAACAATATCAATTCTCGTTAAAGACTGAAGTGTGGTTTCAAAAGATTAGAGAAGATATACAATCAAAATACCCTGTGAATCCCAGATATCATAGTCAACAGAAAAGGCGTAACAGTAGCAAGAACAACACAAGTAAGAAGCAACATCTGATATTACATTTGTCGGTAATCATAGAAGGCAGGATATCAAATCTAATGTTATGTGGTAAAAGTACTGGCGAGGAGCAACATCTTGCATTTCAAATAAGCAGTAGGCGCCCGTATCACAAGCAACTGATATGGGATTAGGCTGAGGGAGAGGGGGAGGGAGACAGGGAGATGAGGGAAGTGAAGACGGTGAGCAGGGAACGTTAAATTGAGAAGTATTGGAAAACCGGTCCCTCACCAACCACCCGTCCGCCTTACAACACTTTCTTCTCTTTCCTCTCCTCATCCTCTTCTCTCTCTCTCTCCCCCTGCACCTCAACTTCTTTGGTTATTCTCACTTTCCATTTCTTTGTAACACTGTATTATTCATATTCTCCTCATATAATACATTGTTTTCTCTTCTTCCAGCCTTTTATTACTTCCTCTTCGAGTCTTACATTGGAAAACCATGTCTGATGTTTTTAATCTCTCGTAGTTCTTTCATCGCACTGCCTTACTGCTTCCCATGTTGCTTCTTTCCTTGTCTTGCTTTCATCGTAAACTTCCTGACCTTTCTTTTTTTATGTTATAGCATATATCACCTGTAGGTCTATTTGAAGAGAATGGAAAGCGCTGTCATGTTTCCACCCATTAGCGGTGCAGGCAATATTATTTATAGTGGTATTCATATTAGGGCCCAAATCACCACTCAAGCGTATCTTTGGTGTAAGGCAATTACACCTCCACTTAGAACCTGTGTATCATGGTGACATGTAGGTAACTTTAAACCACACTTGCTATCTTCTGCTTTCTGTCTATTTTCCTCTTTCTTCCGATATTATTCTTGTTTTTACTTTTTTTTCATGTGCCTTTTTCATGTTATTTATGCATTTATTTATTTATTTATTTTTGTTCCTGCGTCGCATCAGATTAACTTATACTTATGTGTCATCCAAATCTCTGCATTCCTCTGAATATATCTTATCCAAAATTCTTCTTCTTTTCTATTTGTTCATTTTTGTTCTATTTTTCTATTTTTTCTTTTTTACATCCAAGTACGCATTTTACATTTTTCTCCTTATACTCCTTTAAATATTCTACGAACATACACAATTAAAGTTCTCTCCACATCTCTCTCTCTCTCTCTCTCTCTCTCTCTCTCTCTCTCTCTCTCTCTCTTACCTAAACCGAATCCTTCTACTTTTTAGCCTTCTTTCCTCTCTCCCTCCGCCCCCCCTCCCTCCCTCCTCTCGGCTCATATCCACTTTGCCTCCAACAGATGGTCAGTCTCCCTCCACCAGCTGAGACCACCTGGACAATCTCACGGCCATCACCCTTCCCCCCTCTCCCCGACCAAGACACTCTCTCTCTCTCTCTCTCTCTCTCTCTCTCTCTCTCTCTCTCTCTTTATTGTTTTATCATATCTAAAATTTTGTTTATTTTATATTTTCTGCTCTCATTGTTTTCGCTGTACCATTATCATTGTTTTCCTTCTGTTTGGTTTTCTATTTTCTCTTTGCCATTTGTCACGTATTCAGTTTCCTTTCGTTCGTTTCCTTTGCATCACTATCTCTGCCTGTTCCTGTAAGCTCAACTTTTTTTTTTTTTTTTTTTTAAATCTAGAACAATTTTTTTTTCATCATATGTGCTATTTTCTTTCTTTCCTTTTTTTTTTTTTTTTACTATCTTTACTATTCCTTTCTTCTTTCTTCCTACTCTCGCTCACCTCACCGTTTGCTCCCACAATCCCCCAAAGTATTTCTCCCGTCATTCTCCTTATCCCTGTGATCTCTGTTGAAGTACAGACCTGCAAGTGTTTCGTGGGCTTTATTTATTTTTTTCACACTTTGGCTTTTCGACTATTTTCTAAGTTCCCCTTTCACTTTCTTTCTTACTCATTCGTCTCTGTTTCCTTGTTTAGCTCTGATTTTTTTTTTTTCGTTTATTACTTGTTTGTCATTCCAACTTTCTTCGTTTGCCACAAACACAAATTTACTTGCACACACACACACACACACACACACACACGGCCCGGTAGCTCAGTGGTTAGAGCGCTGGCTTCACAAGCCAGATGACCGGGGTTCGATTCCCCGGCCGGGTGGAGATATTTGGGTGTGTCTCCTTTCACGTGTAGCCCCTGTTCACCTAGCAGTGAGTAGGTACGGGATGTAAATCGAGGAGTTGTGACCTTGTTGTCCCGGTGTGTGGTGTGTGCCTGGTCTCAGACCTATCCCAAGATCGGAAATAATGAGCTCTGAGCTCGTTCCGTAAGGTAACGTCTGGCTGTCTCGTCAGAGACTGCAACAGATCAAACAAACAGTGAATTACACACACACACACACACACACACACACACACACACTCTACAAAAGCGGCAGGATTTATTCGTACATACATTTCTTCTTCGTTTTTCCTAGATTGTCTCTGAAACTAAGAACAAAATTATGGCGATGTTCAAAAACTGGCCCAGTCAACGCAGACTGCTTTATGCCTCACCTGAATAAAAACAAACAAACAATAGGAACATCAGGCTAGGGGAATTAGGTGGGCTTACCTGGACGTCTGGCAAAGTAAATGACTCAGGATACATTGATCCAGAGTATGCACCGCACATGACACACATCAGTATGCATTCTGCCATTTTGTCTATACACTGCTTCACCCACCTACTATCAACTTCTTCACTCACCTACCCACTCAGACGTAGGCTACCTAAATAATTTTTACAAATTTAAAATGTTTTTTTGTTTTTTCTCCCCATTTGCTTTACGTTTCCTATCAATTAACTGCAACAGACGTAAAACAATCAAGACCAATCCATACGCTATCCTCACCAACAGTGGTACTCGTTAACCAAAGCTCTTCGTAACTTCAAAAAAATATCTTCACTTCATGAATTTAACGTATCAAACAACAGTACGAATTTCCAAGATTAATAGCCCAATCTTTTTAGACAGAACATAGAAAATGAAAATCCAAGTGTAGTTTACTAGTATCTAAAACTGTTTCTACAAACTTATCGGATAAATCATTATAATATTGGTTTTCTTCATTTCATTAACATACTTTGCTTTATCTTAATTACCTCTCATCCCAAATATATAAATAAGAAAAACATACATCTAGTCTATCTAATTAATATTCTTTTCCGTCTGGGATAATTCCTTTTTATCACTTAAGCTGCCATTAAGTTTTCTTAATGAACGAAACTGAAGTGAGCATTTCAATTTCCCCATATTTAGCTTTATGTGTTTGAAGGCGCTTACGTAGAAACTTTTTTCAATACAACCATCGTTTATGTACGTTTACTTATAACTACACGACCTTCCTTATTTCCGATGCGTTCTGGAAGTAGAGGTCCATTTCCACCAGCACAGGATCCCATTTCTTGATTGCTGTTCTTCCGATGCGATGATAATGAGTTCCCTTTCCCTTTCCTTATCACTCCGTTTTCTTCTTTTCTTTCGTCTATTTCATCTTTTTGTACTTCGGATATTATCATTACTGTAATCCTTTTCTTTTTTTAATGTTCTCCGTTTCCTTATTTTCATATTCCTGTTCTTTTCTCATATTCCCTTGTTTTTGTCCTTGTTCTTTTCCTCTATTAAATCTTTTTATTTTCATCTTTTTCTTGTTCTATTTCTTTTCCCACCTCGCTTTTCTCGTCCTCCTCCTTCCTCTCAAACATCATCTATGGACAACTCGCTTCTAAAAGAGCTTGAGCTGCAGGGTAGAGAGGATAAAGTGGGGGAGTGGAGAGGGTTGCAAAGAGCTGATCGGAAAGGGTTGTAATTGGAATAGGGTTTAAGGAGCTCCTGAAAGGAATGGACACCCTTTTTAAGATGCTAAAATAGGATCGAGGGAGAAGGAGGTAAATATAAGGGGTGAAATTTTATATACGTTCATCAGCACCAAATGTGATAGGTCTTTAGTCTTTCCCTCCTCACTCCTATAAATTCTGAACTTTATGGTTATGACGTTTAATGAAACTTGCTATTGCTTTAAACCTATTTTCTGCTGCAAAGTAATTAAAGGACGTATTCGATAAAGATACCAACCAGAAATCAGGCATATGGTAGGTAAATAAATGATGGTGGTTTTATTTACTTTATGGTTGCTACGGTAACATCATCATCGCATATATTTCTGTTTGTATTTCCTTCTGTAGTATATGAATTAAAAAATAATCAGAATATTATATGAAGACTATGGAAGAAAAAAACAATTCAACATGTTACCGTAAAATTATCTTCGCATATAGTTGTTTGTATTTGCTTCTGTAGTATATGAATTAAAAAAGAATCACAATACTATATGAATACTATGGAAGAAACAACTAATTCACCATTAATACCTAGTGAGGAAATAGCTGACTTTTATTAACACCAAAAAGACTTTTTTCTACAATATTTGGTTTTCATTTTTCCTTCCCATTAACTAAACTAAACTTGTCATAAGACTTTGAAACACACTAGAAATATATAATTTTTGTTCTTTGTAATGAGTAAGTTTATGTAGTTTTTTGGAAAAAAAAATATTATTCCTTCAAAGTGTCTTCTTTAGAGACATTGTCTATGTGTACCTTTATATTCATTCCAAATATATATATATTTTTTTACGATTATGTTAACTTCCAAACTCCCCACACCCTCCAAACATAGATAAAATAAATAAAATAAAATAAATAGATAATAATAAATAAATAAATAAAATTAAAATCACATATACACTAAAAAATCACAGATACACTCATACTTCAAACCGTCACCTTGTGCATTCATTATTTCATTATTTTTTTGCGTTTTGAAGCTTAAAGCACCTGAAATAAATAACTCACATATCTGCATGCGAAGAAGAACCATGTGTACCCTTCAAATGCACACACACACACACACACACACACACACACACACACACACACACACACACACACACACACACACACACACACACACACACACACACACACACACACACACACACACACACACACACACACACACACACACACACACACACTATTTATATTTCTTTTAGCCACTTACCCATTCTGGCAACACTCCAGCGTGCTCTTATGTAACTCGTGTCCCTTTCTTGAAAAACAGGTACAGCATATTCAGAAGATGGAAAAGAAATATCTATTTTCATTATATGTCAAGAAAAGGAAGCTCGTTTATTTTTTGTTTAGTTTAGTATTTGAAATTAAAATAAGAAGCCAATATCTTTATTTTCAGTGTAACTTCTGAAATGAGATAAATAACTAATTGAAATCGGCCTTTTTTTTTTTTTAGCTTTTATACTTTACTTTCTTAAATGAAATAAACAAGCAATTAAAGCATATCTAATTTCGGTTTCTCTTTCCTTTATAATATAATTTATGAAATGAGTCTTGTTTTAGTATAATTAAGTTTTTGAAATAAGATGAATGACCAATTAGTGGCATAAAAGAGACAGGCAAACTCAACGGCGGGTAAGAAGGAGGTGCCGCGATCTCTCACCAGCAGGAATGGCTAATACTTCTCAGGGTCTTACGCGGCACACATTTGTTGGCAGTCCTTCATTAATGCCACCAAGACGCTGCCGAGATCCTTTGTGGCTGGCAAGCTTGGGCCTCCACCACACTCCTTAATTAACGGGGAGGCAGCTAATTAGGTCGAATTTTTATTCATTCTGGACCCAGACGTAAGTTGATTGAAAGTCGAATATAACTTTTCTCTTTACATGCCTTACGTCCTTTCTCTCTCTCTCTCTCTCTATCAGCAGCTCTGGTTTCCTCATTCCCTCCATTCCTCCCGTACCAAAATAATTCCCATCTCTTTACTTGTCCTCCTCTCCCCCCATCTCTCTCTCTCTCTCTCTCTCTCTCTCTCTCTCTCTCTCTCTCTCTCTCTCTCTCTCTCTCTCTCTCTCTCTCTCTCTCTCTCTCTCTCTCTCCCCTCACTCTTACTCGCATTTCCCCATTTCCGACTCACATTTCCTTTCCATTTCCTCTTCATCAACTCCTCCTGCTCCTGTTTCTCCCCCTCCTCCGTCCTTCTTCCTGTTTCTCCTCTTTCACCTCCTTCTTGACCTTCTACTACTACTGTTATTAATACTACTACTAGTACTACTACTACTACTACTACTACTACTACTACTACTACTACTACTACTACTACTACTACTACTACTACTACTACTACTACTACTAATGCTGCTGCTGCTGCTGCTGTTCTTACTGTTCCTGCTACCACTGTCCTCTATTTTCTTTTTACTTATTTTTTTCTGTTATTTCCTTCAGTTTTGGAATATTATTTTGGCTTTTTATTAGTCTTTTCTTGTCTACTTTCAAAATGTATTTTTTATTGAGTGTTTAACAATTTCAGAATACCGAAAGACACATGCAACAAAGTCAGCGATAAAAATGCTCAACTTTCGAGAGTAATCAACAATTTACTCGCCTCACCACAAAAAGAAAACACAGGAAGTAAACAAAACAAACCGTATAAAAGAAAGCTGCTCTACAAAGGACAAATTACAACTTCTTCACATCATTTGGTAGCAAGTCTCTTTCTTCCACATTCTTTACAACACGAAATAGGAACAAACAAGCTGTTTTTTTTTTCTTTCCTCCCTTCACACGGCTCAGTCCCATCTGCTACACAATAAAAGCAATACCACTTCATCAGCGCTCCGCCAGTACCCGACTGATCACAGCAGAGAAGAGCGCTGAAAGAACTACGCTGAAATTGCTAGGTACATAAAGCAGGAAAAAAGGTAAACTGTTTCTCTTTTTCTTTTCTTTTACTCATCGTAATATATTGAACTTAGTATAATAATTTCTCGTAACGTCCGGCCAATACACACAAAGTATTAAGATAATGGACGCTGTTCCCGCACATGCCTCAAGTCTAGGACGGTAACACTTCTCAAATTAAAAATTGAACTAAAAACCGACGGAAACTTTACACTACCGTAATATTTGTTTATTGGTTTGCCTAAAGTTTTCTAAGGTATTGGTCATAATGGTTTCTTTTCACGTTTCGTTTTCTGCGTCATTTCTGCTTGAAAACTTAGGAGCAACGCATTCATCAGCATCGCACGTGTTTCTCCTTTGATCATAACAGCACCAAGGCGTGATATCACACTGATTTCTTTTTCAGTTACCAATAGAACATTTAATAAAGTTTATTCCGTAATTACTGAGCTGAAATTCATCTCTATTAGCATTCATTTATTGGTTACATATTTACTTATTTACTTATTCAATCATTCATCTATATATTTCTTTTATGAAGGCGATGGTAAAAAGGAAATTACTTAAAATGACTCAACCTTGCACTTTTTAAAGTTTCGAAGCTGACTGCATTACTTCTTGGAGTAAGCTTCTGAAATGTTATGAATGTTTACAAATAGACCCGAGGATGCTAATTAACCTTTCTTAAATAAACTGACAAGAGTAACTTTCTTCGTTTTAACATACGTAGACTTCAACACAAATGTTTACTACTTCATTAATGATTCAATTCGTTCGACAAGCAGCTCAAGATATTTCTACCTTATATGTGCCTTTTCTTCGAGCAACATACTTTCTGATAGGTGTGTGTGTGTGTGTGTGTGTGTGTGTGTGTGTGTGTGTGTGTGTGTGTGTGTGTGTGTGTGTGTGTGTGTGTGTGTGTGTGTGTGTGTGTGTGATTTAACTTTTACGAAGAACGTAAACTATTTCATAAATGTAATAAATATAAGCCACTATCTTCTCTCTTGCCTTCTCTTGTTTTGCACTCATAGATTTTCTATTTTTCTTTCCTTACGTTCATTTTTCCTGACCTCAACTACGACCGACCGCCGAACCTTTCCTTCCTTTGGGGATCGCCTTATTAATCCAAGATGTTTACAGCAGGACAAAAGACTCTCAGAAAACCTTATCTTTGTCTATGATTAGAGTAGAGTGGGAACAATGGGGTAGCGGTGGCGGCGGGGAGGAGATATAGCCGTGGTGGGTCTTGTATAGTACGGTACTAAAATCAGGAACAGGACCAATGATAGGACTAGTAACAAACAGTAGCTTCAACACCACCACCACCACCACCACCAACAACAACGAAAACAATAACAACAACAACTAATAATAATACCATCTTTAATGACTCCACCAATGGCATCATTAACAACTGTAGCAGTACATAGCAACAACAGCAACTTTAAAATAAGAGTGAAAAAAAAGCTGCGATTATATATTTTGTAAGTTACATCAAGAGGAACAACATCGGCTTAATTTAAGATAATGATAAAAAATACTATCCTTACTACTACTACTACTACTACTACTAGTACTATTACAACAAAAACTACTACTACTACTAATACAACTACTACTACTACTACTACTACTACTACTACTACTACTACTACTACTACTACTATTACAACTACTACTACTACCACTACAACTATTATACTACTACTACTACTACTACTACTACTGCTACTACTACTACAACTACTACTACTGCTACTACTACTACTACTATTACTACAACTACTACTACCAACAACAACAACTACTGAGCAAGAGATGGAATGCACGCGATTCGATTTCCAAATGAGCCCTTGATCAGCGAGAAGGAAGTGCAAGAATCAGTGAAGGGGAAGGAAAGCTGAGAAAGCCGCAGGTTTGAATGGATGTGCGGTCGAGTGTTCGGAGAGAGGCGGTGTTACTGTTGCTGAGTGGCTAGCAGGGTTGCTTAACGAACGGTTTTGACGAGTGGGTGAGTGCGTGGGTTGTTCTTTTGTAAATGCAATGTAAATAAGTAGATGCGTATATTGATGAATAAGAAAAATGAAAACTGGCCATTGATTTCCACATTTTACGAAGTTGTAAGCCTTCTTTGATTGTGTGTTGTGGTTGTTGTGGTGGTGCAATGTGGAAAAACAAAAGCTCCTTCTAAGGCAGCATAAATCATGCACCACAATAAGAAAGATAATGAAAGACCACATCACTGCGAGACAATTTCATCTTTATCGCACACTAGAGAGAGAGAGAGAGAGAGAGAGAGAGAGAGAGAGAGAGAGAGAGAGAGAGAGAGAGAGAGAGAGAGAGAGAGAGAGAGAGAGAGAGAGAGAGAGAGAGAGAGAGAGAGAGAGAGAGAGAGAGAATCAATATACTGATTACAAACACCATTTTTCAACCAAACCTTGACTTCTCGCTCGTTCCCTGTTCAAGACCGAAACTTTTTTCCCCACACCCGCCCTCCAAGTTCCTACTCTCTGCCGTGTTTCACCATCGCTTCTTCTGTCATGGGACCACATTCTGAGACACATTTGCAGCGCATCCCGACTACTTTCAAAAGGTTCTAATTAATGTTATACGATTATGAGTGGTATTTTTACGATTCCAATGACATATTAACATATGACAATGACATATTTTTGCATTGTTAAAAGGAGAAACACACTTGAGAACCCGAATGCTTATCTCCGTAGCCTTTGATAATAGTCGTGGTGAAAGCAAAGCGTTTCTGAATATAATTCCTGTTCTCTTCCTACGCTTCTCTCTTGTTACATCCTTCCCTCCAAAGGCAGTTGCTCTCGACACATTGGGGCGTGGCGGAGGTGCTTGATTGCTTCGTCTAATCAGCTGCGAGTGTTGGCCTGTCCGGGACGGTGATTCGCTGCAGAGTTACGGCACTTGGGTAATAAGATGTGTGCTGGTTACGTCTCTGTTGTGGATTCTTCCTACACGCTGCCGACCATGTTAATTTCGAATGTTCTGACACGTTTCAACAGCCTGATTTACTTCTTTGGGTTAAGATGACGTGGTTCTGGCAGGAAGCAAGGTATGATAATAGAAATAGTGAAGAGATGGTAAGAAAAACGGTATATACATTTTTGGCGTTCAGAAATAAAAAGGAAAGAAAGGAGAACACAAATTACTCTGAAAGTGAGATGGAACAAGTGAGGGAGTGCCGATATAAAAGTGGTATTCCTGACTATATAGACATAATTAAACTAAAAACTAAGACAAGGACAAACAAGGTGGTCAGGTTGCAATTTCCGAAGACAGTTTCGTTTATTGTAACACCATCTTCTAACACTGCACAGAGACTTGGGAACAAAGACTGAGATGCAAGCTGTCACCTCCCATCTCCCATCTCAACCCTTCTCGTGATTTTGACCCTTTGAACTCTAAGCGCCTCTTGTCCTGACAGCCTCAATTTCATTACTGCACCGAGTAAGAGGGAGAAGGGAAAGGGAGAGGATGTGGCGTCGGCCCTTTACGCACCCTTCCATGTAAGTGTATTAAGTGATATTACAGTCATTACAGGCGCAGCTGTAGAACGACTGGTAAGCTCATGTGGGGTGAAGGATTCCGTGGTCCTCTTAGCGGGACGCGAGCGGTTTGTTTTGTCTGCAGTGTGGAATATGAGAATATGACGATGGCTCTTTCCAGGAATTCACATTTATGGGGGAATCCTCGGAACTGCTTTTATTTATACCTAAAGGGTGTGTGGTGTTTTGTTCACTAAGAAAAATAGTCCTTTTCTTTTTTACCTTTTTTTTCTTTTCTTCTTCCGGTCTTTCCATTTTTCATACCCTGTCCATTCTATAACACAAAGACAGCCGTACTCACCCTCATTTGCTTGAGTTGCGTCCTGACGTACTCGGTCCTGGAGGCTTGGTCGTGGCCCACCACCGTGAACGACCCCGTGTACTGAAAACAGATGAAAAAGACATATTGGTACACACCCGTACACAGAGTTTCACTTCAACAAACACCCACTCTCTAATTAAGGCATTAATATTCCACTGCACATCAATGTGAACGAGGAAAGCTATAGGTATTACTAGAATTGGAGAAAAAAACTGGCCTCCTAAATTACGATGAACTATAGTACACTTAAGACCCCACAGAAATGTTCTAAAGATATGTAGAAAAAAAAAAAAAATGAAGTATAGCCATGCAAACACAGAGCTCCGTCAGTATTTTTTTCTAGAATAAAGAAGAGATTTATATGCGGATATGTTTCAGAACAGCATTTGTATTAGGTTTTCGTCACAGAGTTTCATATATAATAATTCAACACTGCACTGAAAGATTCTCGCAAAAATAATGTAGCTTCAAAATAAACATTACGTCTATCTTTACAGTGTCTAATAAAAAATAAAAAAAGAATACAATGAGTCGCAATTTAATTTTTTGCTACAATTAGTCCTCTTTTCAGCATCTTAAGATAAGAAACTAATACAAATAAATAAATACACATTAATCTAATATTAGGCATCAAATATAAACACACACAATTTTTTTCAAAGCACGTTTCCAAAAATCAGCCTATACGGACCGGCCAATCAGCTTCCAAAGAGACAGCAACAAGGCAGGAACCTGACACAAGTGATCTGTGATGCTCGGAAATGAGGCTGGAAGTGTAGGAAGGAGGGAGGCTACAAACAGCTACGTAATCTCTATTTCCTTTACTTTCCTTCCTTGCACACCACCCTCCCTCACCTCTCTCTCTCTCTCTCTCTCTCTCTCTCTCTCTCAGTCTTCACCTTCTACATTTAGTAACAATCTACTATTCTACTCCTTCTCATAAACTCATACCCCTCCTTCACAATTCCTCTCATTATTATTTCCCTATACTTTCACTCCTCCCTCTGCTGCATCCTCCACCTTTCCTTCTGACTTCTCTCCTTTAATATGTGAAAGAGGCAGACTCCGTCTAATAACTGAAAACAGGAGATTCCTTTCAGTCTCGCTTTCGCACTTTCACAAGAGAACCTGCAAAAAATGTCACACAGGAAGAAATTAAGGTAATGAATCTTAACGAGACATTCGAGTGTGGCGTGGCTGTTGCAAATGGGAAGGTAGAATATGAGGGCAGCTGCAGGACGCTTTATCTGGACTTATTAATGATGATGATAATGATGATGCTGATGATGATGAAAAATGCACGGTTATCATGCAAATGTGTCTAATATTATCTTTACTGAACTTTTTTATTAGGATTGTGGTGTAATCAATTCGAGAAGCTGTCGGATGTCTTACGTATAGATAAAACAAACAAATTGAATACAATTAATTTATCTTAATAACTATACATGAAAAGTAAATAAAACAAATACTGCTGCTACTACTACTACTACTACTACCACTACTACTACTACTACTACTACTACTACTACTGCCACTGTTATCTATTACTAAATAAATAAAAGAAATAAAATTACTACGTACATAGTACCAACTACCTACAAACATTTACACACAAAATATGAAAATATAGCATACACATCTCAAACACACACACACACACACACACACACACACACACACACACACACACACACACACACACCCTTACCCCAACACAGGCCGTGGAGTGCTTGCATGTTCTCTGTTTGACATAAATGACAGCCAGACTGTAAACAAAGGCAAATGACGTCATTGTGTCAGCGTACCAATAGGGGAGGGACAAGAGAATAAGAGAGCATGGTACAGGAAGGCGTGGGGCAGGAGGGGCTGCATGGGAGGA
>NC_059294.1:4532500-4537500 GCF_017591435.1 Portunus trituberculatus | reverse complement strand
ATGTATAGAACCTCCACACAGTTCCGGGAAATAAAAAAAAAATCACGAAGTATAAACAAAATTACTATTATTCTAAAAGTTCAGAGTGAAGTGTAAAGACAAGTAAGAAAAATAATAATAGCAAAAATGGATACAAATTCTCCATGACACAAGGGAAATTCATGGTCTTAAATCTCACATTATGTCTGATACATAATTATAACATAAAACCATTGCATAATAAAGCACCATAGCCAGCCCCACGGTACTTACATCGCAGAACTCAACTGTGACCAACTTGAGCAGCGAGGGGTCCTGTACGGGGAGAGGAGAGGGAGAGGTCCCCGTGCTGCAAGGCGACGCTCTGCTGTCGCTGCGGGGGAAGGAGGACACTTTGGAGCTGAGGGTCGGGGATGCCTTGGCCTTGATGGACGAGGAAGGTTTGAACTTGCTTGGAAACTTGAGAGGAGACGATTTCTGTATTCTGTTCCACACATTCTCCCCCGCTATTCGCTCACTGCACGTGCTCATGGTTGTTCCACTGCCAGGACAGCCGTCGCCAGCCGTCCTCACTTGACTAGAAGTTCCTTAGTTCCTCGTCTATTATCTACGGTTATTGTTCGTTATTCTCCACCGGACACACGACGCATTTTTATGGTGACACGTTAAACTCCCCAAAATAATCATGTCACATGGTCACACAACACAAGGATTCTCACATATACAACACTGTAATGACTTTATTTCCATTAATTATTAAATTTTTCTTCACATTTTGTTTGTTTTTAGTTTCAAATGCATTTCAAACACCATTTCATCCTTGTTTCATATAGAAAAAAAAATCCTTAGGCAAACAGTCAACTCTGCAATAACCAAAGGATGAAGAGAGGTCAACGGTTGAAAAATATTAGGTATGTTCAGTATTTCCTCCCTTCCTTCCTTTACCCCTCTAGACAACGTTGCCTTCCACCGTCTGTTCCTGATTTTTACGTTCAACAACAGAAGCGCAAGTATCATTATTTTTATACCTTTACTTATAGATTACCCTTCAGCTGCTGCACAGAAGAGGAAGCGACTGAAGATGAGTAATGTCTAGAGTGAGTGGGGAATGTATAAGAGAGAGAGAGAGAGAGAGAGAGAGAGAGAGAGAGAGAGAGAGAGAGAGAGAGAGAGAGAGAGAGAGAGAGAGAGAGAGAGAGAGAGAGAACTGCAAGGAGATAGTGGGAGAAGTGAGTAGAGCGGCGCAGCTGTCATGTGGTGATGGGTAACCTACATCCATCACGTCAGGGCGGGAGATTCCTTCTGACTTACAACTCTTACCATGAAACCTCAGTCAATAATGCACAAGAAAATGTAAATGGTGGACACTTTTGAAAACGCTGACACGAAGTAACAATCTTCACTTTAATGACACAGGAAAAAGCTGTAGACTTAAGAAATTATGTAAAGTACGATCTCCTCTACTCAATTAAGATTTATTAATACAAAATGACTATTCACGAGAAAAATATGAAATGCAAAGGGTTACTCTCTCTCTCTTGCTAGTTTTTAGAAAGTAGAAAACAAATGATTATAAAGGGACTGGGAGAGAAGGAAAAATTGGAGGAGGAGAGAAGTGGCGGTGTATATTCAATCACGTTCGAGATGGAAATATGTATCGTCTTTTATTTATTTTTTCTACTGAGTGTGCAAGATTACCAAGTCCGTATTAAAGAGGATTCACGTTCGGCAGTGTGAAAAGAAATATGCAAAAAAAGAATAGATAATTTAAAATAACAATGATCAACTATAAATTGATGATATTAATTTGTCTATAAATTGATGATATTAATTTGTCTACAACTGTTTTCGTTAATTTTCTCAACTTTCACAGTATCAATTCGAATGCCTCGATAGATATTTGGCAACTGACGTGGCTAAAAGTGAACAACAGTGACATTTAGAACGCTTCCAGATACAAAATATGCTAGATTTTCGATATATCAGAAAAATAATAATTGGTATTTTACTTTAGATGAAGTGCTTAAGTATGGTGCTAATCACAACAATTTAGGAAACTGAATAAATAAAGCAAAATCCCTGAAAGTTACCAAACACACATAAAAAGAAAAAAAATAAATAAAGAAAAGAAAAAGTGATAAGGAACATGACATCATTTATCATCATTTGGGGGGTGGGGAGCAGGAACAGAAGGAGGTGGAGGAGGAGAAGAAGAAGAAGAAGAAGAAGAAGAAGAAGAAGAAGAAGAAGAAGAAGAAGGAAAAAAAAGAAAAAAAAAAAAAAAAACAATAACGAAGACACATAAATAAATACCACCAACACCACAAACAACAACACCAACACCACAAACACCACCACCACCACCACCACCAACAACAACAACAACAACGACACCGAAGAAGAAACTGAAGAAGTCGAGGAACAAGAGCAAGAACGAGACCAATAAAAACAGTCGACAAAAGTATCCCCCTGTCTCTCTTCATCATGTCCTGCCCATCAGTATCTCTTAAGTCAAGCATCGTATTACCCACCATGGCTAGGTTTGCCAAGGACCAGTCTGCAGGTGAGGCGAACGCATAGAGGAGAAATTACCCATAATATATGCATGCACTGGATAGTACTTGATTCCTTGGGGCAGGTCAGGAAACAAGTTCGTTCACCGTGTTGTTTGCGTTAAGAGATCTTTACCAGGCAGCCCACTAGGGGGAGCCTGATAGTGGCGAATGGAAGACGTGGTGCGAAAAGACGTGATGGGATTAATGAGAGTGATGGGGAATGAGCCGTTTGCTAAAGTGAGGAAGCTAAAAATAAATATCAGCAGCTTAAATGCACGAAAGGATAGTCTCGATACACAAGTAACCAAAAAAACTCGTGCAAAAAATACTATATCAACATTATTGGTTGATTGGACAGTGGAATTAAAAGCAGCTTTAATACATCTTTGCGAGTGAAGGTAATGGCATGCTTTCTTTACGCATGAATGGATTTTTGTTGTTGCGAGGTCGACAGCTTTGAGTGCAGTGCAATGTCTCAACTGTAAAGGTGCGTGTGTGTGTGTGTGTGTGTGTGTGTGTGTGTGTGTGTGTGTGTGTGTGTTAACATTTCAGAATTGGTTTTCTAATTTGATATTTGCTTTTGGCGTCTTTGTTGTTGCTGTTGTTATCATTGTTGTTGTTGTTGTTGTTATTATTTCTTTTGTTCTTGTCATCGTCGATGTAGAGTTCCGAATTAATCCTGAATTATTTAGTTTATTATATCTGATTTGTTTTTACTTATTCGTATCTGCTCGTAAATCACACCCACTGTTGCGATCTTGATGTGTGTGGCGGACTTAAGACTACCAAATATACCCTCTTGAGAGAGCTTAGAACCATGACAACCTGATCTATCGGTAAGACTTAAGTATTTCCCACACCACACATCGCATGGTCTTGCCGAGGGAGGAGAGTAACTAGACGCACATCAATGAAAACTCTTTATCGTTTTGAACCTTTCACTTGACAACTGGGAGTGACCACACTCAGCTAAAGTATGTATACACACACACACACACACACACACACACACACCTTTGAATTATATATTGAAAAAAAAAACCAGCTTATCAGTATAAGAAAAGAAGCTCTGACGATAAAATAATTTCCTTAATTAAGTAATTTCCAAAGTTGCGTTAAAAATATCATGATAATTAGAATTTGTACTAATTACATACATTTCCATAAGAGAGAACGGTATTTTTACTTATTTTTCATCATCAGAGCGGCACAGCAATGTATTGTTAATCGCAGTTGTTTACAATCCAGGAGACACACATTGTGAACACGTCCTCGTGGTGCCACTTCTTGCCGGGGTGAGGGGGTCGTCGAGGAAGTGCGCGGGGGCAGAGGTGAGGAAGAGCAGGGGGTGAGGGATGGAGTGATACCGTTGGTGAAGGAAAGGAAAAACAGTCATAAGTATATGGCACTTCATCACCCCAACCACACACACACACACACACACACACACACACACACGGTGGTGACAAACTTTCTCCAGTGGTGATTAAGCAACCCAAGGGTTCCTGTGTTACTTCATGTCAGTGTGTGGGAGGGGAGTCGTCAGAGAGAGAGAGAGAGAGAGAGAGAGAGAGAGAGAGAGAGAGAGAGAGAGAGAGAGAGAGAGAGAGAGAATAACAAGTGTGAGTGTGATATTGGCGCGATAAAGCTGCGGGGCCCTCTCCTGCCTCGTCCGTTACCTGACAGTCTATAGTGAAATGCATCGTAAATATATGGAGGCTCTGTGGTTTTTTTTATGGCACGACCTGATGGAAACCTCCAGCGAATATTTAGTGCTTATCAAATAATGTTGAATAGAGAAACATGGCTATAATTTCGTTTTGTCAGAGGAAGATGGAATTATGAGCATAAATAATCTCCCTGCACTGCACTGGTAATCATATGCATAGTCAACACTTTTACTTTATTTGATTTGTTTATTCATTTATTTATTTTTTGATCCCGTTCTCCACCACCACTACAAAGTTCAGCTGAGTGCCTGTCACGTCCATGGGCGGTGTGTCATCGGGATCAAGCATGACCTAGTTCACCACGACAGAGGGTTGTTCATTATACTAGTACTTTTATTTTTCTATTTTTATTTATTTATTTTTTTAGGCGAGACAAGGATAATTCTGTATCATACCTTTCACTTTACATTATTAGAAAAAAAAATCACGATTGTCTGGTAGAAGGTCACGTACTTGTAACATTGATACAACGCCACCACCACCGCCAACAACAATAACAGAGCGAAAAATAATCATAATTAGACGCTTTCCTGTTATTAAGAAAGCAATTAGGGTGTGACTAAGCAGTGACTAAAGGATGCGAGGCTGTAAAGCTTCCCTCATTTTCAGGATAGACAGAATAAGACAAGTCTTAGTTTTCGTTAAAATGGTTTAAGGGCAAGTATCGCTAAATTAATGACAGGGATTACAAAGCTTATAAAGAAAACAAGGAAGATTTAAGTATAGCGTGACTATC
>NC_059294.1:4517500-4527500 GCF_017591435.1 Portunus trituberculatus | reverse complement strand
TTTCTTTCCTTGAAAAAGAAAGTTTACATGGAAATTTAATCAAGGAAGGATTGGATGCACCGTAAGTCAGTATTTATCTTTTTTTCTGTTGTAGATCTGAGTTCTGTGGTCATTTACTACAAGTTAATAGGACGATTTGAAAAAAAAAGGAAGGTATTTACATTTACGTTATACATGTAAAAAGTACATATAAAGAGATTTGATAAATTCGAGAATTAAACACAGAATAAAAGATGCAGAAAGGAGCGTACTCGTCTTTCATGGAAAATACGTAAACCAAGGTTATGAATTTAGTACAACGAAAGAATGAGCTAAGAATAAATATTTAACCACAACTTAGCATATTCTGGCGAGCCGAGGTTTGAGGATGTGTGCCAGACTGAACCAGAGGAAGGCGAGAAAGTCGAGGGGAAAAATGTCGGAGTGAAACAAACAGAGGAATGAAAAATAATGTATGTAAACGCAATGGAAGGACACGCAAATAAGTGTGTAATATTACATACATGTAACTAAGACTCTAAGTAAGAATTCAATAGAGATGTGAGAGAGAAGAAATCACATCACATAAGACGAAAGATGAAAATGATAAGAAAAAATGGAAGGAGTGAAACCAATAAGCGATGGAACGAAAAAAAAAAAATATGTAGCAATACCACGACTATGATTGAAAATAAAAATAAAAAATAAAAAAGAAAAGAAAACACTTGATACATAACAAAGAGGACCGAGATGAGGAAATGAAATAGAAAACCGAGAGGAAAGAAAACATTTAATACGAAAGATGGAATTGAAGACTCCTCTGCCACGCACTGAGCATACGAAACGAGGTAAATAGAGAAAAAAAAAAAACATAAGATGACCATGACTTGGGAATGAACTCACAAAGGCAACGTTAAAGAACACTTAAAACATAATTAAAAGATATTGATAAAAAAAATAAATAAATAAAACCAAGATGAAGGCTACCAAGTACATAAAGAAAGGATACATGGAAGGCTTGAGGAAAGTAGACAAGAAAATGAACAAAACAAAAAAAAGACAAAACAAAACGAGGAAAGCAAAACAAACACAAAAAAAGACAAAAAAAAGGATCAAGAAACAGATAATGGAATGGAATGGTAAAAAAGAAACCCATCTACTCACAAAGGGAAGCTACGAAAAAAAAGGAGAACAGGTTTCCGTGACCAAAGGTGTAGCTGAGAGTAAGATGAGATTCGGGAGGGCTCTACAACACAGGGAGAAGGAGAGCAGAGGTAAGAGGACGCCATCGGCAAGTTGAAGGGTAGCAACTGTCAGCAGCTCAAGGTTATATGAATTTTACGTGATTACAGTGTGTGTGTTGGGAGGGGGGGGTAGGTGGTAGGTGTCAGTCACTGTATTGGGTGCTCTCTCTCTCTCTCTCTCTCTCTCTCTCTCTCTCTCTGCATGTTTACATACAATATATTCAATTTTTTTTCTTTTTCTTTATATAATAACACACACACACACACACACACACACACACACACACACACACACACACACACACACACACACACACACACACACACATACATACACACACTCGTACAGACTGGCAAACACCCACTCACAAAGATGTTTACAGAAAGAAATAGGAAAAGTGGAGTTTAGTGAAAATAAATTAATCTTTCACAAAGTAAGACATATGAAACTAGATCACACTCACGCGCGTACGCACACGCACACACACACACACACACACACACACACACACACACACACACACACACACACACACACACACACACACATAGCACTCTGTATGTAAATAATAGTAATAAGAAAAAAAAAAGGCTCACACGCTTCACACGCAGCTCGAATTAATTACGTTCAAGATGAAAGTAAATAACAAAATTGCCTTTGATGTCAGCGGCTGGCCAAGATGACGTCACGGATGCTGAATGATATATACTGGTATATTATTTGTTGTTTTTGTCCTTTTCGTACACGAGTTGGTAGCGACACGAACATCCTGTCCCTTCTTTCCTTGCCTTCATTTTTTGCTCGTCCACTTCTTCCACTTCCGCTTTCCTCGTTTGTCCTTCTGGATTTATAACACTAACTTTAATTTTCCACAGTGTCTCTTTAGTCATGCATGTGCTTTGTCTTATTTGTGTTTCTCTTCTCGTCGTCTATTCCTCAGTTGTTTTTATCACTTTACAAGACACATACAGTTTCTTTCAAGTCATTTAAGTCACATTACATTGACATGAACTTTCAACACTACGTCTCTATTGTCATGCATGTGCCTAACTGTATATCACATTTTGCCTAAAAAAAAGAGTTTCAAGTCTTTTACGTCACATTTCATCAACTCTAATTTTGAACACTACATCTAGATTGTCAAGCATACGTTTCTCTATACTGCATTCAACCTAACAGTCTCCAGTCTCCTTTACTGAAGCTGCTTTGCTATAAGTGCTAACGTTACGACACGAGACTATTCAAAACACTCATGCTGTTACTGCTCCTTTCAGTCTCTCCTCTAAGAACGAGAGTCTTAAATTACTTGCTCTCCACCCCCAGCACAACTTCCCGTCTTCTACTTAAGAGTCTTAGACCGACCCGACCATCCCCCGCCTTTCCTGGCAATGATATGTGGTATTTTGTGTAAGTGGATCTTATCATGCCTTGTTGAATGTGTTTCGTCTACATCACTCTGGTGGTACACAAAGATACGGGCGAAGAGAAGAAAGCGTGACACAGGGATGGGGTTGGGTAGCGCAGGGCAAAAGCGAGACATAGAGTACGAAGGGATGGTAACATACATAGTAACACACACACACACACACACACACACACACACACACACACACACACACACACCACTCCACAAAAACAACTAACAGTACGTAAACAGCAGTAAGCAAGCTAACAAAGAGTAAGTTTAAATTATTCATGTGGCGGAAAAGGAGTGCCTCATGAGTTCTAATGAAATTAAATGAGGCAAGAGAAAGTACTATGACGGTTTGTGAAGCTCCCCCCGTCTACATTGAACAAAACATTAAATGACAGATCAAGGATGTGGTGAAGTCGGCACAAGATACTCTAGTAAGCCCCTTCCTTTCAAAGTTTCATTACTGCACTCTGACTGCGGACAAATTGAGATACAACAACATGCAGTTCTAGGTAATACAATGACGAGGAACTTCATCCACTTCCATCACACATTTCATCTCGCCTCAGCAGAGACTAATGCTTCACAAGGAAAGTTCTTGTTCTGTTTTCTTTATGAGAAAGAAGAAAATTTGCGGAAGACACCGAAATATTTCGTGGATGCTGCAGTGCTTTCATCACTGTGTCCCTAAGCTGTGTCTTACTATAGGCTGAACATGATATGCTTTAAGAATAAAAATGACTCGTCAACATGGCCACTGTGCATTGGCGAACATAGTTACATAGGTGTCCGTGACGCCGAAACGTTTATGCAAAAGAATAGTTTGGTTGGGAAAAGACAATCGCACTTTGATTTCTAAGTTATGAAGTGGTATTAGAAAACAACGTATATATATATATATATATATATATATATATATATATATATATATATATATATATATATATATATATATATATAACCTTGTTCCTATCGTTAAAGCATTTATGTCGTACGGTACATGTACGTTTAAAAATACTTTGGCTATTCTAATGTCTCGATATGTGTTAACACAATATCCAATAAATATAAGATATAATAGTAGACCAACTTCTCTGTGAAATATTATGATATCTGACGAATCTAGCAATCGCAATGGCAGTTTGGCTTGTCTTTTACTTGTATAATATAAAGAGTTTGGAAAAAAATGTTTTCAATTGAAATGAAACATTCATATTCATACAAATATATAGAAAAGGCGGAAGAGTCATTTTTCCTGCTGTGCCATTGCGAAAACTTCTGCTGCTGTTGCTGCGATGAAAAGACTGGAACCTCCAGGAGGATATCAATATATCATTTAAATAGATAAAAAAGCTGACATTAAAAATTAAATGTCGACAAATGTTTGACTGAAGAGAAAGAAAAAAAAAAAATCCTGTAAGATGAGACCAAGAGTGGGATGCAAATTAGGATGGATCACCACAAAGACTTCCATTTGAGTATTGGAAAAATAAGAAAAAAAGTATGAAAGTGCATACAACAAACCAACTATTTTCTCTTCCATGTGGACAACAATAGCTTTTTTACACGATGGTCAACAGCTTTGCAGAAATTGTCGATTGATATTGTCACTTGTGATCTTAGTTTGTTATTTAATACATTTTGATTGCCGGACTGCATAATAATAATGATACTACTACTACTACTACTACTACTACTACTACTACTACTACTACTACTACTACTACTACTAATCACAACTATAATGATAACAGTAATATATAATAACTATAATAGAAAGGAGACTATCAAAAGCATGTATATAATGGTATTTTTTTTTATTTGCTAAAGTTCAGTGTTTTTTATCTGTTATTAGAGAAAAAAACGTAATTGTGTTAGAAGTACGAATTGCTTATAGAAAGAGAATAGTAAATTCCTTAAAGCAAAGCTGGTATTAACAATCCATAGTTTATAAACGCGCTTGCGCACACACAAAGGACAGATAGATGAAACACACGCAAACACACACAAACACTTTGAACACTTTAAACACTTTAAACAGTTTATTATGTTTGTCTTATATACAAAATTTCACATAAGAAAATTAAAAAGGTGTGACAAACAGCCCGTTACCAACAATAGCTTTATGGCCATAAAAGGAGATTGTGAAATTACAAAACATAATACGAAAGCAAAAGAAAAAATAAAATAGATAAATAAATAAATAAGTAAACAAATAGAAGGAAGGATTAAATTACAAACAAGAAGAGCATGATCTAAGTAAGTACATAAGTTTGAGATATTACAATTACTTTAGGTATCATACATACAGTGTTGGTGGTAATGGGTGTTATATATCATAATAAACAAAAATTGTGACAATATTTAAAGTAAACGATATTAATAATATAATATAAATAATAAAAAAATCATAATAATTATTGAAAAGTTAATGATAATAATAATAATAATAATAATAATAATAATAATAATAATAATAATAATAATAATAATAATAATAATAATAATAATAACACACACACACACACACACACACACACACACACACACACACACACACACACACACACACACACACACACACACACACACACACACACAGTAGCGAGCAGCGACAAGAGAATGAATAGGGGGGAGGAGGAAGTGGAATTATGGGGATACGAAAAAGGAAAACGGTGACGGAAGGAGAGAAAGGAAGAGCCAGAAAAAGCGACGGTAACTACCTGGTACAGAGGTCGTGGGCGACAGTAACGACCAGCAGGTGACTAGTGTGTGTGTGTATGTGTGTGTGTGTGTGTGTGTGTGTGTGTGTGTGTGTGTGTGTGTGTGTGTGTGTGTGTGTGTGTGTGTGTGTGTGTGTGTGTGTGTGTGTGTGTGTGTGTGTGTATGCCTGCATGTGTGTTTTCAATGTTAAATGTCACGGGGTCACGTCAATCGAATGGATCACAGGAAATGAAAGAATGGATGTAATAAGGATGCGAGGGGATGGTGGGGACGATGACATGGAAAAGCACGCCGCCACCAACACCACCGCTAACAACAACAATAACATCCGCGTCATCAGCAGCAGCAAAGGTACCACCACCAACACCACCAGCACCAACAACAGTAACAACAATAAGAATAATAAGAGACAAAAGTAGACAGAGTGAAGTTATCACCTAGAAAAAAAGATAAAACGGCGAGCTGAGTGGTTGAGTACCTCGCTGACAATGCCCGACTGTGACAACAATATCAATAACCACAACCACAAAAGACTGCCACTAGACCTGCTGAACCAACTCTTCCTCACAGTTCCCTACAAAGCTCAAGTGAACCAAGTGTAACAACTGGAGAGGTTCAGTGACTGTCTCTTAAGAACCTTTCAAGTTTTTTATTAACACGCAATAGTCATGAGTTACGTTTCCTTTTCTGGGAAAACCTTGTGGAACAGTTACTCTGCGTTCCCATTTTGCACAAGATATTCAAAGTTTTACAGGGAACATTTTAACCAGTTTTTTTTTCCTTTCCTATATATTTCGTTGGAAATCAAATTCTTCTGAACACTTGAAATATACTTCCATTAATATTGCTTTCCTGTTAACTGCACGAAAAGATTGTGCATGCTATTGTATTTTGCACATTAAAGTTGAAATGAAATGTTTCTATAATTGTAACTTTCTCTTCTCGAGTAAATTTAATTATATTTTCACAAAATAGCTGTCTTTTAGAGCTCAAACACTCCTGTGAGTGTCAAGATATTGGGTGAGGTTAATATCATTCCAACTGCAGCAGTAGCGCTATTATTAAAGGCTGATATGATGAAGAGATACATAGCAATGCATTTATGTCCCCGTAACAAGATTTCCATGTATGACAAACGTCCTTGCAAAGTAGTTTACCAGTCCTCGCGAGTCTCGTCGCATCCTTAGATATCAATCAAACATTTATAAGCAAGAGTGAGAGTTAATTGATGAATTAACCTAAGATTAAATTTAAACCAAAGAGTAATCGACTATGCTGTAGTGTTTTGCTTAAGATGTAAAACATAACACATTCTTATTTCACGAGGTATACGAAAGAAAGGAGGAAGCTAGTTGAAAATCTAAATAATCAAATTGAAATCAGCTGTCAAACTGGTTGAATTAAATAACTGCAAATCATACTCCAATGATATTCCTATTTTCATTAATCATAATCGCCTACACACCAGTAGCTCACATTAAAGTCCCCCATATCCAACTGCTATCCGCCAAATATCTATGCATTAGATGAAATTCGCTTGAATCATAATTCAGGCCACATATTTGTGTTTCGTGGACACATATTGTAGGCGTAACATAACTCTGACCACATCCGAAGACACAAAAACGGTTGTTGCATTAGAAATGAACCTTTCATTTATGTAGGTGTGGGAATGCATTCACTGAACGCTCTTTAAAAAGTCATGCAACAAGAGAGGGAGAGGAACCGTGTCCAATACTGCCTCTCGTTCCTCTGCTCTTACATACACACACACACACACACACATTATATATATATATATATATATATATATATATATATATATATATATATATATATATATATATATATATATATATATATATATATATATATATATATATATATATATATATATATATATATATATATATATATATATATATATATATATATATATATTAAGATGACGAAGACTACACTTATAAACTGATTCTGTACTAAATCCAATATGCATAATTTTATCTGGGCATAAAAACAAAATTGCATTGAACTATTCATGTCCCGAATAAGGTCTCACCGAGGCTCACGGGAATTATTCTTCTTGTGGAGGGAATATTGGTTAGAGGTATTGGCGTAAAAAGGCGATAAGATAGGCACCTGCAGAGAGAGAGAGAGAGAGAGAGAGAGAGAGAGAGAGAGAGAGAGAGAGAGAGAGAGAGAGCGCCATCGTCGACATGAAAACATTTGATGAAACTACATTTAACAAGTTTTCCTTATCTTACCCAACTCCCAACAATAACATGTCAGCGTTGCCACTTACGAGAGCTACAAGATACATAAATATATCTTTCTTTATATTTCTTCCACTCCTCTTACTTCTCCTTTCATTAGACTCATGATCATGGTCCCCTCCCTCCGCCATGCATTTCACTTCCAACCATCAATAAATGCATTGTATCGGCACGTCCTACTCTTTCTTCTCTTGTGCGTGAAGGAAAATGAGGAAAACAAAGGAAAAAGAGAACACGAACCCTTATGCTGCATGTTTACAAGAACGTTTCTTATAAGGCTGAAGTTTCCTAATATCGTTTTCTTTATCCTTATTGTTGTGGCTCGGCGGTCAACAGCTGTACCTCTACTGATAAGAAAACGAAGGAAGGAAGGAAGGGGAGAGAGAGAGAGAGAGAGAGAGAGAGAGAGAGAGAGAGAGAGAGAGAGAGAGAGAGAGAGAATATGGGGTGAACAAGAAAAAGTTGGGAGGGCGGGAAGGGGGGAGATAATTATGCGCTTGCCATTTTTGCCATCTCTCCTCTCCTCTTCCTTAATTTCACCCGCACACAGAATTTCTCTCTCTCTCTCTCTCTCTCTCTCTCTCTCTCTCTCTCTCTCTCTCCCTCACATTCGATCTTATGTAGTCACCTTCCAAACTACTAAGTCTGTCTCTTTCTCTCCCTGCCAAAGAGAGAGAGAGAGAGAGAGAGAGAGAGAGAGAGAGAGAGAGAGAGAGAGAGAGAGAGAGAGAGAGAGAGAAACGCTTTCACTGCATCTTTACTAAATATGAGGTAATGATTGCAAAAGATAACACTGGAAATAGACATTAGTCAACACAAGCACCAGTGATGTAGTCCAACAAGAGTCTTCTGATGCACGTGTACAAGCAGCGGGAACATTCACGTCTGCCAGCAGCCACCCACACCCATGCACGTCAATTAGCCTTGCGTCTCCAGAATTACTGTACATAGCAGCTGCTCATCCTTCCGGTTCCGCCTACATGCCCCCGGGGTTAGTGAGAGGGTAGATCGACGAGCCCATGCCATCTCTCTCTCTCTCTCTCTCTCTCTCTCTCTCTCTCTTCAGTTCTCCACTTTTAATTAGAAAGAATTCGGTCACAATGGTTACATTTTTTCTTATTCATGTTGTCGGTAAAGTTTCTGCGATATCGGAGTTTGGCTTCATTTTATATGCTGCCTCACCCTCCCTGCTCCAACTCATCATTGTCTTCTCCTCAACAAGTTCCCCGTCACCTGAGGTAGCAAGCTTTTCTGTATTTTTGTCGATCATATGTCTACCACAGTTTAGGAATCTATGTAATCTCCCTATGCTATAAATATGCCTCCTTTAAGTATATTATACAGAGTGAGTTCAGCGCACGGGGCAGGAACAATTATTCGATTTGCATTGTCACGTGTAGTAAAGATCATTCATTTAGCTTTCTCCCGAATACAAAGCACACCATTCTTAAATACAACACGTTAGTTTGCAAGTCTGAGTGTGTGTCTATATGACTGCTTTAGTCGACATATGTACACACACACACACACACACACACACACACACACACACACACACACACACACACACATTCATATATTAAAGGGTGATCCTTCCTCGTGGCCATACATTCCACAGCCAATCATACTCGTCACCCTCGTTCCCTCTCCACCCTTGCAAACTCCCATGCCTCTTGTATAATTTCCATCCCATCCGAGCAGCCAGAGCGCGAACACACACACACACACACACACACACACACACACACACACACACACACACATCTCTTTACTGAAGGATATGAATAAAAGTCCTTTGTCAAAATCCAAACAAGAATTATATGATAAATAATATGCCGTGATGCAATATATATGGCAAAAATAAAGTCACTGCAGGACGCCCCGTGATCCCTGCTGTGGGGCGGCACTTCATACATTCAGCAGGTGCACCACCACACTGAACCTTCTTCACGCGATGCGTAATACTAAACGCTAATGCATGCTTCCGTTCGCTGGCATGCGAAGCTGCACACTCCTTGTAGTCATGTCATCTTCCGTGGTCACTGCTGGCTTTGCATCGTGTTGTTCATTTCTAAAGTGCTGCTGCGGCTGTTGTGTCTGCTGAATTGTACACTGCATGCAATCACAGCGCGTCAGTCATCACTCACTTGAGAACCACCCAGGCTAACACAGCACACATCACACACTACCGCACCACAACACTTGCCCGCCTCAAGCCACAACCTCTCCCACATCATGTCATATTCCTTTATAGCGAGGCTCCTCCCCCCACACGCGGCACTCCTGATGACACAATAACACTCGCCTAGAGGACCGCCCTGACGCTCCCTCAATAGTAACGGAGGAAGGTTGCTGTGTGGGGCAA